>NW_004444015.1:5388426-5421611 GCF_000243295.1 Trichechus manatus latirostris
GGACGGCGTGGTGCTTCTGCCTAGAGCGCCATCTTGCCGGAGTCCCCCTTATTCTTAATTTTCAAAATATCTTAACTATTTTCATGCGGTAATCTTAATAATGAACTTCAGAATTGCTAGCCATGCTGTTCTGTCCACTGAGAGAGTAAATTTCTAGTGTCTTCGAGGACCAAGATCAGTTCTGCTTTATATTTTATCCTCACTGAATATTCCTACCAAGTTTCCCCGTCAGGTGTGTGGTTTTCTAAATATAAATAAATATTTCCTTCAATCTTTCTCTTAGAAAACTTTTTTTTTTAATAAAACCACAAGTCATATCATCAAACAATAAAGACATCTGTGAAATAACATTACCTGCTTATGATAAAAATATCACATTTTCCCTGGCATTTTATTTCCTTAATTTTTTTTGTCATCATGTAAAACAAGTACATATTTTACTCAGAACATCATAACTAATGCATATAAGGGAAATGACAGATTTCTGTATTTAATTGTGACGAAGAGTTACAAAGTCTGATTTGCGTTAGAACAAATACTTCTGGTATTTTATGGGGAATGGAGCATTTTAGGAAATGGCCTATTAGTGTATGTAGGAAGCCATTCTATGGGAGAGGAAATCTCTGTTCTATTCACCACACTTCCATTCTTGTTTCCCTCCTTGTTAATTAGTATAGTCATTATGCAGAAAACTTTTTTTTTAAATTGTGCTTGAGATGAAAGTTTACAGAGCAAATTCATTTCTCATTAAACAGTTAATACACAAATTATTTTCTGACATTGGTCGTGGACTACGTGATGTAGCAACACTCTCCCCTTCTCCACCCTAAGTTCCCTGTTTCCATTCGTCCACTTTTCCTGTCTCTTTCTGCCTTCTTGTCTTTGCTTTTGGGCTGGTGTGCCCATTAGTCTCGTATACGTCACTGAACTATGAAGCAGGTTCTTCACATGTGTTATTGTTGGCCCTATAGACCTGTCTAATCTTTGGCTGAAGGGTGAACCACAGGAGTGACTCAATACTGAGTCAAAAGGGTGTCCGGGGGTCATACTCTCGGGGTTTCTCCAGTCTTCTGTCAGACCAGCAAGCGTGGTCTTTTTTTTTTTTTTTTTTTTGTGTGTGTGTGTGTGTATGTGTGTGAATTTGAAATTTGTTCTAAATTTTTTTCCTGCTTTGTCTGGGACCCTCTATTGTGCTCACTGCCAGAGCAATAGGTGGTGATAACTGGGTACCATCTAGTTGTTCTGGGCTCATTCTGGTGGAGGTTGTGGTAGTTGCGGTCCATTAATCCTTTGGACTGAGCTTTCCATTGTGTCTTTGGTTTTCTTCATTCTCCTTTGCTCCAGCTGGGATGGGAAGAGTAGATACATCTTAGATGGGTGCTCACAGGCTTTTAAGAACCCAGATACTACTCACCATATTCGGATGTAGAACATTTTCTTTATAGACTACGTTATGCCAATTGAGCTAGATGTCCCCCGAGACCGTGGTCTCCAGCCCTCAGCCCAGTAGCTCAGTCCCTCAGGGTGTTTAAATGTGTCTGTAAAGCTTCTATGACTTTGCCCTGGTCAAGTAGTGCTGACTTCCTGTCATGGATTGAATTATGTCCCCCCAAAATATCTGTCAACTTGACTAGGCCATGATTTCCAGTATTCTGTGATTGTCCACCATTTTGTCATCTGATGTGATTTTCCTATGTGTTGTAAATCCTGCCTTTATGATGTTAATGAGGCAGGATAAGAGGCAATGATGTTAATGAGACAGTACTCAATCTACAAGATTAGGTTGTATTTTAAGTCAGTCTCTTTTGAGATATAAAAGAGAAGTGAGCAGAGAGATTTGGGGACCTCATGCCACCAGAAAAGTGAGCCAGGAGCTCATGTCCCTTGGAACCGGGGTACCTCTGCTGAGGGGCTCCTGGAGCAGAGGAGGACTGATGACCTTCCCCCAGAGCCAACAGAGACAAAAAGTCTTCCCCTGGAGATGGCACCCTGAATTCAGAATTCTAGCCTTCTAAACTGTGAGATAATAAAATTTTCTTTGTTAAAGCCATCCACTTGTGGTATTTCTGTTGTAGTAGCACTAGATAACTAAGACACTTCCCCAGTATTGTGTACTGTCTTACCCTTCACCAAAGTTACCACTTATCTACTATCTAGTTAGTGTTTTTACCTCCCTACGCCTCCTCTTCCTCGTAACCATCAAAGATTGTTTCTTTCTGTGTGGAAACGTTTTCATGTGTTTTTACAATAAAAACAGTATTTGTCCTTTTGTGATTGACTCAGTCCACTCAGCATACTGCCCTCCAGATTCATGCACGTTGTGATGTTTTGCAGATTCATCATTGTCCTTTACGGTTGCGTAGTATTCCATTGTGTGTATGTACCATAGTTTGTTTATGCATTCATCTGTTGATGACCACTTAGGTTATTTCCATCTTTTTGCTATTGTGAATAATGCTGCAATAACATGGGTGTGTGTATGTCTATTTGTGTCATGGCTCTTATTTCTCTAGGATATATTCCTAGGAGTGGGATTGCTGGATCATAGGATATTTCTATCTCTAGTTTAAGGAAGCACCATATTGTTTTCCAAAATAGTTGTACCATTTTGCATTCCCACCAGTAGCGCATAAGAGTTCCAATCTCCTCGCAGCTTCTCCAACATTTGTTATGTTTGTTTTTTGGATTCGTGCCAGTAATGTCGGGTTGAGATGATAGCTCATTGTGATTTTGATTTGCATTTCTCTAATGGCTAGTGATCAAGAGCATTTCCTCATGTGTCTGTTAGTCACCTAAATCTCTTGTTTGGTGAAGTGTCTATTCATATCTTTGCCCATTTTTTAATTGGATTATTTGTCTCTTTATTGTAGAGGTGTTGGATTTCCCATAGATTTTAGAGATTAGACCATTGTCAGATATGTCATAGCAAAAAAATTTTTCCCAGTCTGTAAGTTCTCTTTATAATCTTTTGGTGAAGTCTTCTGATTAGCATAAGTGTTTAATTTTTAGAAGATCCCATTTATCTAGCTTATCTTCTTGTGTTTGTGTATTGTTAATTATAGTTTGAATCCTCTTTATGCTGTATATTTGGGCCCCTAATTTTGACCCTATTTGTTTTTCCATGATCTTTATAATTTTTGGTTTTATATTTAGGCCTTTAATCCATTTTGAATTAGTTTTTGTGTATGGCATGAGGTATGGGTCCTGTTTTATTTTTTTACAGATGGACATCCAGTTTTGCCAGCACCATTTGTTAAAAAGAATGTTTTTTCCCCATTTAATGGACCTTGGGTCTTTTTCAAAGATCAGATGGCCATAAGTAGATGGATTTACATTTGGCTTCTCAATTCTGTTCCATTGGTCAATGAGTCTGTTGTTGTACCAGTACCAGGCTGTTTTGATTACTCTGTCTGAGGTCAGGTAGTGTGAGGCCTCCTACTTGGTTCTTCTTCTTCAGTAATTATTTACTTATCCAGGGCATTTTCCTTTCCATATAAAGTTAATGATTAGTTTTTCCATCTCATTAAAGAATGCTGTTGTTATTTGGATCAGGATTGCATTTTATTTGTAGACTGCTTTGGGTAGAATTGACATTTTCACAATGCTGAGTACCTATCCATGAGCATGGTATGTTTTTCCATTTATGTAGGTCTCTTGGTTTCTTGCAGTAGTATTTTGTAGTTTTCTCTGTATACATATTTTACATCACTGGTTAGATTTATTCCTAGTATTTTATTTTTTTAGGGGCTATTATAAATGATATTGCTTTCCTGATTTCATTTTCATATTCCTCTTTATTGATGTATAGGAATCCAATTGATTTTTGTATGTTTATCTTGTATCCTACCACTGATGAATCTTTCTATTAGTTCCAGTAGTTTTCTTGCAGAGTCTTTAGGGTTCTCTACATATAGTACCATATCATCCACAAATAGGGACAGTTTTACTTCTTTCTTACCAGTTTGGATGTCCTTTGTTTCTTTTTCTCGCCTCATTATTCTAGCTAGGACTTCCAGCACAATGTTAAATAGGAGTGATGATAAAGGGCATCCTTGTCTTGTTCTCGTTCTCAGGGGGAATGTTTTCAGCCTCTCCATTGAGAATGATGTTGGCTGTTGGTTTTGTATAGATGCCCTTCATCATGTTGAGGAATTTCCCTTATATTCCTACCTTATTGAGAATTTTCATCAGGAATGAGTGTTGGACTTTATCAAATGCCTTTTCTATGTTGATTGAGATGATCATGTGTGTCTTTTGTTTTATTTATGCGGTGTAACACGATTGAGTTTCTAATGTTGAACCATCCTCGCATATCTGGTATGAATCCCACTTGGTCATGGTGGTTTTTTGTTTGTTTTATATTTATATATATATATACGCATATGATGTTAAATTTTGTTGGCTGAAATTTAGTTAAGAATTTTTGCATCTGTATTCATGAGAGATATTGGTCTGTAGTTTTCTGTTCTTGTGCTGTCTTTGCCTGGTTTTGGTATCAGGGTTATGATAGCTTCACAGAATGAACTTGGAAGTATCCCCTCCTTTTCTATGCTCTGAAATAGTTTGAATAGTACTGGCACAGGCTCTCTCTGAATGTTTGGTAGAATTCTCCAGTGAAGCCATATCGGCCAGGACATTCTTTTGTTGGGAGTTTTTTTTTTTAATTACCTTTTCAATCTCTTTTCTTGTTATGAATCTGTTCATATTTTCTACCTCAATTTGTGTCAGTTTAGGTAGGTAGTATTTTTCTAGAAATTTGTCCATTGCCTCTAGGTTTTCAAATTTGTTGCAGTACAGTTTTTCATAGTACTCTGTTATGATCTTTTTTATTTCAGTTATAATGTTGTAATGTCCTTCATTTCATTTCTTATTTGGGATATTTGCTACCTCTCCTGTTTTTCTTTTGTCAGTTTTGCCAATAGTTTGTCAATTTTGTTGATCCTTTCAAAGAACCAACTTTTGGTTTTGTTGATTCTATTGTTTCTCTATTCTCTATTTCATTTATTTCTACTCTGATCTTCATTATTTCATTTCTTCTGGTGGCTGTGGGCTTCTTTTGCTATTCTCTTTCTATGTGTTCAAATTTTAGGGATTACATTTTGATTTAGTCCCTTTCTTCTTTTTTGATGTGTGTGCCTATTGCTATAAATTGACCTCCGAGCACAGTTTTTGCTGTGTCCCAAAGGTTTTTGGTATGTTGTGTTTTCATTCTCATTTGATTCTAGAAATTTTTTGACTCCAACTTTGATTTCTTCTATTACCCAGTGGTTTTTAAGCTAGGTAATATTCAGTCCATGTATTTGATTGTTTTTTCCTTTGCTCTTCTTGTTATTAATTTCTACTTTTATGGCATTGTGATCAGAGAAGATGCTTTGTATTATCTCAGTGTTTTGGATTTTGTTGAGGGTTGTATGGTGGCCTAAGACATGGTTTATTCTGGAGACTGTTCCATGTACATTGGAAAAGAATGTATACTTTGCTCCTTTTGGGTGGAGTGTTCTGTATATGTCTGTGAGATCAAGATGGTTGATTGTGGCCTTTAGATCTTCTATATTTTTTGATGAGTTTCTTTCTAGATGTTCTGTCCTTTAGTGAGGGTGGTGTGTTGAAGTCTCCTACTATTATTGTGGAACTTTCAATTTCTCTTTTCAGGGCTGTTAGAGTTTGTTTTGTGTATTTTGGAGCCCTATTGTTGGGTGCATAGATATTTATTATGGTTATGTTGTTCTCTTAGTCACCTAGTGCTGCTATAACAGAAATACGACAAGTGGATGACTTTAACAGAGAGAAGTTTATTTCCTCATAGTAAAGTAGGCTAAAAGTCCAAATTCAGGGCTTTCTCTCTCTGTCGGCCTTCTCTCTCTGTTGGCCTTCTCATCTATCCTCCTCTGGACTAGGAGCTTCTCTGCAGAGGGACCCTGGGTCCAAAGGATGTACTCTCCTCTCAGCATTGCTTTCTTGGTGGTATCAGTTCTCCCTGTCTCTCTGCTCGCTTCTCTCTTTTATATTTCAAAACAGCTTGCCTCAAGACACATCCAATCTTGTAGATTGAGTCCTGCCTCACTAACACAACTGTCACCCATCCCCCCTATTAACATCATAGAGGCAGGATTTACAACATATAGGAAAATCACACAATTCTGGGAATCATGGCCCAGACAAATTGATACACACATTTTTGGGGGGACATTATTTAATCCATGGCATTCCACCCTTTGGCCCCCCCCAAAAATCACATCCTTGCAACATGCAAAATTGTTCATCCCCATCATATCATAGCAAAACTCTTAACTCCAAGTCCAAAATACAAAAATTCCTCTTCATCTGTGAAATCTAGAAGTTATCTGCTTCCAAAGGTACAATGGCAGAACAGGCACAAGCTAGACATTTCCATTACAAATGGAAGAAACTAGAGGAAAAGAAGGGATAACAGGCACCAAGCAAGTCAGCAGAACACATTACATTAGCCCTCAAGGCTTTGAAAATAATCCTCTGTTCTCTGAGAAAATTTACACAATGGCCCTGCCCTCCAGACTCTAGGTATTGGCCACAGTCTCTGGATTTTGAGTGGAGGCCCCTCAGCCCTGGGCTTCTGCTCCACTGTCCAGGCCCAATGGGACAGCAACTCTGCTCCCTTGGCTTTAGGCGCACCATTCTCCTAGTCCATCTGGGAGCAACTCCACCCTTAGAAATACCAGAGGCCATGACTCCACCCTTTGAAACTCCAGAGGTCATGGCCATACCTTTTGAGACTGAGGCAGCTTGGCTTCCTGTGTTCCTTTTCTCTTCACCTTCTGCTTCCTACTTTCTTGGCCTCTTGGCTCCTTGGGCCTCTTACCCGCATCTGCCCTGCTGGGGCAAGTGTTCCAAAGCTGTGTAGATCCACTGATATGTGCCTGGAGGCACCCTACTCCACCAGGAAGCCTACTGCACACAGGCACTCAGCTCTGTCACTCCATGGGTCGGCTCCAGTGCTGTCTGGCACTGGTCTTCTGGTTCTGCTACTGCCGCTTCTCTGCCACTGCTGGTTCTCTATTGCTGCTGGTCCTCTGCTGCTGCTGCTCCTCTATCTATTCACAGTTTCAAAATCGCTTCCACATTTTAGGTATCTGTTAGAGCAGCACCCCACACTCGGTACCAAATTAGCACTAGTCATCTAGTGTTGCTATAACAGAAATACCACAAGTGGATGGCTTTAACAAAGAGAAGTTTATTTCCTCATAGTAAAGTAGGCTAAAAGTCCAAATTCAGGGTGTCAGCTCCAGAGGAAGGCTTTTTCTCTCTGTTGGCCTTCTCACCAATCTTCCCCCGGACTAGGAACTTCTCTGTGCAGGGACCCTGGGTCCAAAGGATACACTCTGCTCCTGGCACTGCTTTCTTGTGGTATGAGGTCCCCCTGTCTCTCTGCTCACTTCTCTTTTTATATCTCAAAAGAGATTGCCTCAAGACACAATCCAATCTTGTAGATTGAGTCCTGCCTCACTAACACAACTGCCACCAATCCCCCCTCATTAACATCATAGAGGCAGGATTTACAACATATAGGAAAATCACACAATTCTGGGAATCATGGCCCAGACAAATTGATACACACATTTTTGGGGGGACATAATTCAGTCTATGAGATTCATCATGGTGGATTGTCCCTTTAAACTTTATATAATGTCCTTCCTTGTCTTTTATGGTGGATTTTGACTTAAAATCTATTTTGTTTTAGGTTAGTATTGCCACTCCTGGTCTTTTTTGGCTGCTGTTTCCTTGGTATATTTTTTCCACCCTTTGGTTTTTAATATGTTTATGTCTTTGTGTCTAAGGTGTGTCTATTGTAGACAGCATATTGATGGGTCATGTTTTCTTGTACATTCTGTCACTATCTGTCTCTTTATGGGTGCATTTAAGCCATTTACATTTAGTGTGATTATTGATAGGTGTGAGTTTATTGCTGTCATTTTGTAGTGCTTTTTTCTTGTGGTGCTGAGGTTTTCTTTGTTTTTCTTACTCTCCTGTGCTAAGTTACTTTTGTTTGTGAAATTTCTTTTTGTTTTAGTTTTTGTAGATTTTGTTTTTACTCAGACTTTATGTTTTTCTTTATTTTGATGAGTAGGTTTGTTAACTTTCTTTGTGGTTACCTTGAAATTCACCTTTATCTTCCTAAGTTTGAACCAGTCTTTTATTACTGGGTATCACCTTGCCTTCCTCTCCATTTGAAAGTTCTGTACCTACATTGTGTATCCCCCCCTTTTATTGTAATAACATTGTCATCATTTACAGATTGATGTATCAAGTTGCTTGTTTTGAATCTTTTAGTTTTGTTTTATCCTTGAGACTTTATCCCTTCAATTAAAGTTCATTGTTCCAGGATTGAAGCCCTGGTAGCACAGTGGTTAAGAGCTTGGCTGCTAACCAAAAGATTAGCAGTTTCAATCCAGCAGCTACTCCTTAGAAACCCTATGGAGCAGTTCTACTCTGTCTTATAGGGTCACTATGAGTCAAAATTAACTCGATGGCAACAGGTTTTGTTTTGTTTTTTGGTTCCAGGATTGATGTCTGTATCTGTTTTACTTGGCTTTTTGGGTCTTTGTTGCAGCGAGATGACTTAGTGTGTCTGGCTAGTCCGCCATCTTGGCTCTGCCCCAAAAACTTTTTGTGGAGTGATAAACTGGTCAACGTTACTTCTGCTTCTTGTCTTATGTGACAATCAGAAGAGAGAAAAGCAAAGCTTTTGATTTGGGCTCTGGAGGCACTTGAGGACCTCATGGATATTTTGGCTGGGCTGCCTGTTCCAATATAACTTTGCAAAAGAGCCTTGAACAGGATAATCAGGCACTTATGAAACTAATAATGAGGCAGTGCCTTGTTATCCATTTACTATCCTTCCGTGTGCATGTGCATGTGTGTGTGCAAGTGTGTGTGTCCCCATAGGGAGGAAGGTGCTTGGCAGAGAAGGATTCAAGCATCCCTGGATCCCTGACCATAATACTACCTGAATACCATAGAAACCCATGTTTTTACTTCTCTTAATGTTAAAGTCCTCATCTGACTTTGCAGAATGCAGATAGATAGCAAGGGAGTGATTCCCTATATGTGGTAAATGCATATAAAGATAGGAAAAAAAATAAGATCAGAACATCCCAACTCCTTAGGTACTTCTACATTAAAGAGAATAATCTTAAAACTTGGAAGAGAAGAGCAACATGGATAAGAAGGAATTCAAATACAAATTAAGTGAGGAATTTCTGAGGGAGTACCCAAACTCTTTAGACAAATTAAAGGCACTATACACAGATAAATCATAGAGTTCAGAATAAATAACCAATTTTACCCTTGAGAAGCTGTACAAAATTAGAGAATAATCAGGAAACTGGGGATAAGCAAACACTGCTCTCTTGATCAAAAAGAGAAAAATGATGAAGTAAGGAAAATAGAGATCAATAAGTGTAAAAGCGATCTTGGCATGATTCCAGAATGAGTTATTCAATATATGGTTAAGTGCAGTTGTATAACATAGTAGTTAAGAGCATGGATTCTGTAACCAGACTGTCTAGATTCTAATCCCTGCTCTTCCACACACTAGTTGTGTGACCCTAGGCATGTTACTTAACCTCTCAGTGCCTCAGTTTCCTCATCTCTAAAATGGTAATAATAATAATAATATTACGTACCTCATAGGGTTGTTGTGAAGATTAAAGGAGTTAATATAAAATGCTTAAAACAGTGCTTTGGATACAGTAAGTGCTATATATTTTATATAATAATAATAGTAATAATGAGTGATAATTAATTATTATTATATTAAAAAATCACTTGAAGAATGTGATGAACACTAACAGTAAGTCTGGGCTAATTAAGCACAATTCATCCAAATTAACTGCACTTCGTTTTTGATGACATTACGAGTTTGTTAAATAGGGAAATACTATTTCAATAGGGCATTTGACTAAGTGCCTTATTCCATCCTGAGGTCTGGACCAATGGTAAAGGAGGTGGATATGGAGTCGGCTGGAAGTCAGATATCATGGAAAGAACAGGGATGTCTGGATCAGACAAATATAGATTTGAGGCCTGAATCTGCAACTTTTCATTTGGGGGATTTAGGTGAATTATTTAAACTCTTTGACACTCAGCTCTGTGAAGTGTAAAATGGGAATGATAATATCTTCATTGCAAGGCTATTTTAGGGATTTGTTGCTCATGGATGCTGGATAAAGTAGAAGATTGGGTAGAATAATTGTAAAAGCCCCTTTTATCCCTACTTCTTTTTTTTTAGTATGAGCTTTTGGACCCCATTATCTCAATTTTTTCTATAAATAATTTGGAAAACCTTTTCTAAGCCTACTATGCAGTATATAACCCTCCCTTTTTCCCCTCACCCAGAAATCTCCATATTGAAGTGAATATAAAAAAGACATGGATGCTTCAACTTGTCAGAATTCCCTGACTCTTTGAGACTACTGCAGCTGCCTCTTTCTGGTGATAAGAAAAAGACCATTTTACATAGAGGAAATTACTCCAAGCAAATAATGTACAATAGTTTGATAATTATAGTGAGGAACAAATTTAAAAGTCAATTTTCATAATTAGTCTCTGATACGTTGTGGCTCAAAGATTTTCATGCAATGGAGAACTTTGTATGTGACAAGACTTATTAAGTTGATATTCTCTCTCATACATTGGGCTCTTTCAGATTAACATATTTTGAAATGGTTTAAAGAAGTTTTTTCACTTAATATTGTTAACTGATGAATTTTTAAGTACTGATGACTAGACCATAGATTGGGTCATTGGTATTCGGAATGTGAAAGAGATGTTTAGTTGATATTTACAAGTGCCATGACCTTTGACACATGCCACGCAATGCTGGTCGCCTATGATTCACAGAAGGACTGTAATGAAGAGGAATATTTCTCATTGTAAGTTCAAGCTAGATGTTGTTATTCATTCAAATGTGTGAAATATAACTTAGGTCTGGTGAGTCAAAGATCCAGAGAAATGAAGAACTGATACAAAAGTTCAGATCTCTCAAGACTAAAATGACCTTGCTGCTGAGAGGAAAAGGAGGAACAATTTTTTCCCCCTTTTGGCCTGAAATAGCCAAAAGAGCCGTCCTCATTGTCCCTGCTTTCACTGTGTCCACATAGCCACTACCTTTATATAGCAAGAGGAATTGCAGGAAGAGATTTGGGCTCTGGTTTCTTGGTGCAGACTTCTGCACCTCATGCCATTTTCCCCTATCTCTTGCTTCTTCAAACAATTCTACCTCTATATACCTATTACTCACATCTGCTACACGCTTGAGTACTCTCCTCCCCTTTCACACTGTCAACTACTCTCATACCAAATTACTTGAAGTTATCTAAATAACCCGTATTCTTTCACTCCCCTGCCTGTTCCTTTGCTTATGTTGTCCTCTGTGCCTGAAAGTCTCTCCTCTTTCCCTCTTTTTCTGCCTAACTCCACCTCCTAAAGGCAGCTTCATAATTAGGCATGGGCATCCTTTCCTCTGGGGACATTTGTTTACCCTAACTTGTCCAGTCTGGGTTAGATGCCCTTTCTTGTTCATAGAAATAAGAGCACTTGTCTACCATAACATGAATTGCACTGCACACTAAGTCCTTTCATTTACAAGTAAAGCATCCAAAGGGTTTCACGGATTCTCAAATTCATGTCATTCCACTGCAGAGGTGCCCATTCTGATAGGAGGAAACTAGCTGAATCAAGGAGGGTATACTCAGCAGATGGCTAGACTCATTTACTAGCTAAGCAATTTGTCCCTTTACATAAGCCGTTCAACACATAACTCCAATCCTAGCCTCAGCAAAATTTTACACATGATAGATGGCAGGATGGTAATGAAGATTTTTTGTTGATAAATTACACATTATTGAGGCACACCACTGAAGTAATCTCCCAGTCTGGGACAGGGCAAAAGGAGTAAACAGAATAACGAAAGGTTTAGAAAGAAAATAAGTAAAAGTAACCTCAAAAAAAAATTTTTTTTTAAAAAATCTTCACCCAGATGTTGAAATAAGTAATATACATCTGAACATCTATTTGCAAATGCTTATGGAAATCAAATGAAGAAAACTACTCTTGATGCATCATGAATGGTACCTCATTGTGCTCCATACACTCCTGGCAGATATTCCACTGTCGTCAGCTACTGGAATCCTCTCCAGAAACAATATTCAATCTCTCTAATTTCCACAGGCTTAAATCCGTTGGGGAACCACAGATATCCCTATACTGGCTGCAGGATTCTGGCTTTGTTCACAGTAAGGAGCACAGGGAAATGATGGTGAATTGAATTACTCCAACTGCTGTTCATGTCACGCCCACATACTGCTCCCCTGTACCTGTGGGGAACTCAACCTTCTGGGAATTCACTATAGTGTGAGAGACAGGCTTGAAAGTAATAACATATATAAAATTGAATTAATTATAACCTAGATTTCTGCTGAATAGGTATCCCCAAGTTCTATAGCTCTATGGGGTTAACTTTCTCTTTAATATTTAATTAAAAGTTGCTGCAGGCTACACTTACAGAGGAAGACCAAGGCTCCACCCACCCCAATACCTCAGAGGCCTTCATATCTCCTAAGTAACTCTTGATACATTTTCTTGCTTACTCTGAATTCTCTGTCTTATTTATATTTTGTTTCTTTCGGCTGTTCTTTTCTTCACTCACTCTATATTGATACAGATATATAACAAACACAAAAGGAGGTCAAATTAAATTTAAATTCTAGAAATTCAAATTTAACTGGAAATCCTATATTTTATCTGGCAACCCTAAACCTAATATCATTTCCTTGATTTTCCCAAAATACCCCTCAGTCAAGGCAGGTGTGTGCAGTATATTGAAGATTCATGGATAACAAAGGCAGTGGCATCACCAGGAGGGTGTGGGGGGCTGCAGACCGCAGCCCCTGACACTGTCAGAGGGGGTGACACCAAAATGACCCCAGGGTCCACGGCAGTGGTGGGCCAGCATTACCAGGGGAGGGGCTGCCAAGGCAGTGGCGTCATTAGAGTTGGTGTCACCTCTCACCCAGTGTGGTAACTTCTAGCCCCCCACCCCCTTCACCTGCCATTAATGGTGTGAGCACGCCCACCACTGGGAAGAGAGGAGGGTCTCCACCTTGGCCAATGGGAGAGGGGAGAAGCTGTAAGGGGCAGGGCCGGCAGGGATGGCAAAGACCAGGCGACCTGGCCCAGTGCTAGGCCCTGTTGAGGGAGGGGGGCAAAGGAGGCCAAGCTACCCCCAGGGGCGGGGAGGAAAGGAGAAGGGGGAGATGATACCATGAGTTACCACACTGGGTGACACCAACCCTAGTGATTCCGCTGAACAAGGAGTAGTTACAGAAGAGCACAGAACTTAAAATCTAGAATTATACATCTCTTTTTTATGTCCCATGGAAGTTCTGATCACAAGGAATTTTACACTGATTGACTGCTCCTAGGGACCCTTGCCCTTCTGTTGTTTTGCTAAGCCTTTTCTATCCCTCCTTATCCTCTTATTTATCAGCACCTTCAAGCTTTCTTTCTTACATTGTTCCAGAATATGAACAACTCTTCCCATTTTATTATATAGGGTGATTCAGCGTGTTTGTTTTTCCCTAGCCTATTTCCAAAGTGCCCTAAGGTGGCTAGGGGCTAGGGTTTGGGGCTTCATCTTTCATACATTGAGTAGTCATCAAGGTACTCAAAAACAGTACTCTCCCAAGAAGAGGCCTGCTAGCCAGTTTTTAAAATATAATTTTCTCTCTCCCCCATTTTGTAAGTCAAAGATAAATGGAAGGAGATGCAACATGATGTGTGAAGACAAAGCACGGTATGAGCAGTGAAACTGAGCAAAAACATAGGGTCACCACAAGTCAGAGTCCATGGGAACTGTTTTGTTTTTTTCACAACAAAGTGATCTGACATCTGAGCTAAGCATTCTTTTAGTTTTTTTGTTTGTTTGCTTTTAGTATTGAGGTTTCCATGTGAAAATTGAACAAAGTTGCCAGAGAGTTATGTTACCCTTTCCACTTGATTTTGTATGTGAAGTATGTATTTAAAACATCCTGGATAGACCCAATGAAAGGAAGTAATTCAAGTTAACTAAAAATCAAAGCAGTAAGTTAAAGTGTGGTGGCAATTTTGCTTTTCCATTCAATATCAGTATCAGGGTCTCAAGGCAAAGCTCTTCTGGCACAGAACATCTTAGTTCCAATTCCTTGGAAAGACAGTGCCTTCTCTTTGGCTAAGGATATGCTTCCAATTACATATGGAGACATGGCAACACTGAACAGCCTAAGTTGATTCTAGAATGTTGAAATAAACAATATAGATTCGATACTGCAGATTTAAGCCAAATTCGTGGTTCTGCAAAGTATATGAAAAGCATGTCTTGAATGGTACTCCATGAAAACTTAGAGGGCATTATGGATTTTATACGGGTCTTGAAGATCCAAGGCTTGGTAACCTGAATGTCTGTATCTTCCCCTATCAGGCAATAATCAAGTCACAGGAACAGAGTTTCCCAAAATAATCTCCCTGCTTCTTACACACAAGAGATGGCTATGGGTTTTTTCTGCTTTGGTGTCTTGAACACTTAGAACACAAGTAAGGTCTAACAAAGTCACAATCCTATAAAAAATACTGGGATAGATAATACATGGAAATCCCTAATAAATCAGCTTCTAACAAAAACTCTACTTACCAGTTATCCCTGATCCAAAGTCAGCACCACTGGTTGAATGGACACGGGAAATCAGGGGTGGAAAGGAGGAGTGTGCTGTCACAGTATAGGGAGAGCAGTTAGGGTTACATAACAACGTATGTATAAATTTTTGTATGAGAAACTAACTTGAACTGTAAACTTTCACTTAAAACACAACAATAAAAAAAAAGAAAAGAAGTGGAAGCATCAAGAATAGCAGCAACATTGATATGGTTATTTACAAAATGTAAGTGATATGACAATTTCCGAGGCCAACTCTTCAGACAGGGATTGGACTGCACTGTGGGACATAAAGTGATACGCGTGAGGAGTGTGCCTCTTAGCTCAAGTAGGTACAAGAGACTAGATGGGCAGCTTCTGTCTGGAGGTGAGATGAGAAGGCAGAGAGGGTTAGGAGCTGGTTGAATGGACACGGGAAATCAGGGGTGGAAAGGAGGAGTGTGCTGTCACAGTCCGGGAAGAGCAATTAGGGTCACATAACAATATATGTATAAATTTTTGTATGAAAGTCTAGCTTGAATTGTAAACTTTCACTTAAAGTGCAACAATAAAGAAAAAATTGGGCCCCTTTCGCCTGGGGTGGGGGGGGATAAAAACAAAGTCAGCTCCAAAGTAATTTGAGATCACATTAGTTATTTTCATTCCATTAGTGACATATTAGAGGTACAGATACCCTCAGTCTCTCCTGAATATTAGACTTTTAAACTTGTACTTGATACAATAAATTTACTTCAAGACACGATTTAACCAACAATGATTAAAATATAGTAAACTGATAAAACAACCATGATAAAAGGAAGTCAGTAACATGCTAATTCAAAAAGACTTTTTACTACGCATCCAGGGCATTAGAAATTGGATTTTAGCTTCAGAGGTGACGGGAAAAATGATCAACAACCAGCTCCTCCACCTCTTCAGAAACTTTGAATGAAGTTAGGCAAAAACGTAACAGGCAAATGCAAAACTGATTAGTTCAAGCCCACCCACACTATGGAAGGTAATCTGCTTTACTTAGGGCCAACAGATTTAATTACATGTAACTACTTCATAACAGCATCTAGACTAGTGTTTGACCAAACAGCTGGGCATCACAGCCTAGCCAAGCTGACACATAAAATTAACCATCACAATGCATTTCAGAGTAAGTTGCGCGACATTAATAAACTTCATTCTAAAGAAGTATGCATAGCATTAACCTTTTTTTAGTATTTAAAATACCTTTTGCTATATGAGTGATGTTTTCTTTACCTTGAATTATGTGTTTCTTCTGTTAATTTATTCTAGTGGTTATCTCCAAAAGTCTAACGTTAATCCTCTATTAACTAATCTAAACTTAATCCTCTATTCTTTTAGGCGGTGTATATTGACTATCTCTTATAAAAAATGACTACATTGGTAAATTTCCACTTACTCTCACTTCTCCTCACTACCTCATTTTAATTGGTTATATAATTTTATAGTGTTCTTCTTTATACCTTTTATAGTGTTCTTCTTTATACTTTTTATAGTGTTGTTCTTTATACCTTTTAATTTACTTAAAAATCTGATACTTTATTGGTAAGATGTATGTAATGTCTTTGATTTTGGACTATAAAAAATGAGGAAATTGAAATATTTATATGACCTACAATCTTTCACTAATTTTTTCCTAACTTTTGTAATTATATGATTTTTATATTGTCAAGGGTTTATAAAGTGTACTTTTTTTTAGCCATTAGAAACCTCTTGCCATTGAATTGATTCTAACTCATGGCAACTCCATGTGTTATAGAGTAGAACTGCTCCATGGGGTTTTCTTCGCTGTAATCTTTACAGAAGAGGATTGCCAGGCCCTTTCTTCTGCAGTACCTCAGGGTAAGTTCGAACCTCCAACTTTAAGTTACCAGTCGAGCACAAACCATTTGTGCCAGCTAGGGACCTTTGCACCACCTAGGGACCTTGAAATGACATTTGTTATTTTTAATTACTGTGGAATTAATTCTGACTCATGGAGACCCCATGTGTGTCAGAGTACAATTGTGCTGCATAGGATTTTCAACAGCTAATTTTTCAGAAGTAGGTCTTCAGACCTTTCTTCCATGGCACCCCTGTGTGGCTTGAACCACCAAACTTTCGGTTAGTAGATGATGGCAAACCATTTGTGTCATTACCACTAGTTAAATACAGCCAATGATCAGTGTTAGACCTATTGCCAGAGTTTATCTATTCATCTCTTATTTTGTTGGATATTATCTTCACATAGTTTCTTCCAGAAGGACATAGGGTTTATACTCTCCGACTTATTTTATGTTCACAAGTTTTTTATTGCTTCTATTCTTGAAATGTAAGTTGTCTGGTTATAAAATACTTTAACCTGATTTGCTTTCCTCAGGATTATTTTGATGTCTTCTAAATTTGACTATCTTCTTGAAAAAAAAAAAAAAACCTGGGGTCAGCTGGATTTTTTTCCCTTATGTGTAACTTGAGTTTTCGCCTCTTGTTCAAAGAATGACTGGAATCGAATAAATTATTGAGCATACACTAAGATGTTAACTGTTCTATTTTATTTTTCCTGAGACATAGTATATCTTTTTGATTTATAGATTGAAGTTTCGTTTTGTATCTGCGAAGTTGTCTGGATCATTTTTTATGCTTTATTTTTCCAATTGTCTGTTACAGGAATACTGGTTTTACATTTAGTGGTGGTTTTAAAATATGTTCTCAAATGTGTCAAAATTTTTCCCTTCAAAGTAGTGAAGCTGAATCTACTTCCTGAACTTAGAACCTCACTTCTAATGAATTGAATGTGGCAGAAGTGACAGTGTACAACTACAAAGACTAGTTCATGAAAAGAATTGCCTCCTCTGTCTTGCTCGCTTGGGTCAATCACTCTGAGGGAAGCCAGCCAGCGTGTCCTGAAGGCACTCAAACAGCTCACAGAGAAGACCACATGCGGAGCAACTGAGGCTTCCCAAGAACCAGCACCAATCTTCCAGCCATGCCAGTGAGTTACCTTGGGAGTGGCTATTCCTACCCCTTTCAAGCCATCAGATGATTGCAGCCCTGTTGACATCCTAACATCTTAACTGCAAACTCATTAGAAACCACTCTGCTAAAATGCTCCTAAAGTCAGTATGTATAAACTATAAGGAAAAGAAATGTTTATTGCTGGTTTAGCTACAATAATTTGACAAAATTTGTTTCACAGCAATAGAAAACTACTTCACGTATGTTAGATCTCTTTTATCATATATATATATATTATATATATATATATACACACACACGCACACAAATGTGCCCCAAAGCCCATTACCATTAAGTCAGTTCCCATGGAATACAGAGTTGAACTGTGCTCCATGGGATTTTCAGTGGCTGTGATCTTATGGAAGAAAATCCCTAAGCTTTTCTTCTGCAGCGTCACTGAGTGGATTCAAACCACCAACTCGTCGGCTAGTAGCTGAGTGCAAAATGTTTATGCCACGCAGGGACTATATATATGTGTGCATGTGTATATATTAGGAGCCCTGGTGGCACAGTGGTTAAAAGCTATGGCTGCTAACCAAAAGGTTGGCAGTTCGAATCCACCAGCCACTGCTTGGAAACCATATAGAACAATTCTACTATGACATATAGGGTCGCTATGAGTCGGAATCAGCTCAGTGGCAATGGGTTTGGTTTTTGGGTTTTAGGTGTGTATATTAACAAATAGGTTGGTGGTTTGAATTTAATATATATGTCTGTGTATTTATATAAGTTTGTCATACTGTGAGGGTTTGTGTGTTGCTGTGATGCTGGCAGCTATGCCTCTGGTGTTCAAATACCAGCAGGGTCACCCATGGCAGACAGGTTTCAGCTGAGCTTCCAGACAAAGACAGACTATGAGGAAGGACTCAGGAGTCTACTTCTGAAAAAAATTAGCCAGTGAAAACCTTATGAATAGCAGCAGAACATTATCTGATATAGTGCCAGAAGATGAGCCCCTCAGGTTAGAAGGCACTCAAAATACGACTGGAGAAGAGCTGCCTTCTCAAAGTAGAGTTGGCCTTAATGATGTAGATGGAGTCAAGATATTGGGACCTTCATTTGCTGATGTGACACAACTCAAAATGAAAACAAAAAACTACAAATATCCATTAATAATCAGAACGTTGAATGTATGAAGTTCGAATCTAGGAAAATTGGAAAGTGTCAAAAATGAAACAGAACACATAAACATTGATATCCTAGGCATTAGTGAGCTGAAATGGACTGGTACTGGCCATTTTGAATCAGACAATCATATGGTCTACTATGCCAGGAATGACAAATTGAAGAGGAATGGTGTTGCATATGCCATCATATGGAACATTTCATAATCTATCCTGAAGTATAACGCCTTCAGTGATAGGAAAATATCCATACACCTACAAGGAAGATGAGTTAATGTGACTATTATTCAAATTTACACACCAACCACTAAGAGCAAACATGAAGAAATTGAAGATTTTTACCAACTTCTGTAGTCTGAAATTGATCAAATATGCAATCAGGATGCATTGATAATTACTGGTGATTGAAATGCGAAAGTTGGAAACAAAGAAGAATCAATAGTTGCAAAATATGGCCTTGGTGATAGAAATGATGCTGGAGGTCTCATGAAAGAATTTTGCAAGACCAGCGACTTCTTCATTGCAAATACCTTTTTCAACAATGTAAATGGAAACTATACACGTGGACCTCGCCAGAAGGAATACACAGGAATCAAATCAACTACATCTGTGGAAAGAGACAATGGAAAAGCTCAATATCATCAGTCACAACAAGACCAGGGGCCTACTGCAGAACAGACCATCAATTGCTCATATGCAAGTTCAAGTTGAAGCTGAAGAAAATTAGAACAAGTCCACACAAGCCAAAGTACGACCTTGAGTATATCCAACCTGAATTTAGAGACCATAAGAAGAAGAAATTTGATGCGTTGACACTAATGACAGGAGACCAGATGAGTTATGGAATGACATCAAGGACATCGTACGTGAAGAAAGCAAGAAGTAATTCATTAAGAAGACAAGAAAGAAACAAAAGACCAAAATGGATGTCAGAACAGATTTTGAAACTTGCTCTTGAACATCAAGTAGCTAAAGCAAATGGAAGAAATGAAATAAAAGAGCTGAACAGAAGATTTCAAAGGGTGGCTCGAGAAGACAAAGTAAAGTATTATAATGACATGTACAAAGACCTGGAGTTGGAAAACACACTCAACATTTCTCAAGCTGAAAGAACTAAAGAAAAAATTCAAGTCTCGAGTTGCAATACTGAAGGATTCTACAGGGAAAACATTAAATGATGCAGGAAGCATCAAAACAAGATGGAAGGAATACACAAAGTCACTATACCAAAAAGAATTGGTCAACGTTCAAACATTTCGGGAGGTAGCATATAATCAAGAACCGATGGTACTGAAGGAAGACATCCAATATACACTGAAGGCATTGGTGAAAAGCAAGGCTCCAGGAATTGACTGAATACCAATTGAGATGTTTCAACAAACAGATGCAGCGCTTGAAGTGCTCACTCATCTATGCAAAGAAATGTGGAATACAGCTATCTGGCCAATCGACTGGAGGAATCCGTATTTGTACTAATTCCAAAGAAAGACGATCCAACAGAATGCAAAAATTATATAACAATATCATTAATGTCACACACAAGTAAAATTTTGCTGAAGATCATTCCAAAGCGGCTGCAACAGTACATAATTGGAACTGCCATAGATTCAAGCTGGATTTAGAAGAGGACATGGAATAAGGGATATCATTGCTGATGTCAGATGGACCGTGACTGAAAGCAGAGAATACCAGAAAGATGTTTACCCGTGTTTTATTGAGTATGTAAAGGCATTTGACTGAGTGGGTCACAGCAAATTATGAATAACATTGCGAAGAATGGGGATTCCAGCACACTTAATTGTGCTCATGAGGAACCTGTACATAGATCAAAAGCAGTCTTTGGAACAGAACAAGGGGATACTGCATGGTTTAAAGTCAGGAAAGGTGTACATCAGGATTGTATCCTTTCATCATACTTATTCAGTCTGTGTGCTGAGCACATAATCTGTGAAGCTGGCCTATATGAAGAAGAACAGGGCATCAGGATTGGAGGAAGACTCATTAACAATCTGCATTATGCAGATGACACAATCTTGCTTTCTGAAAGTGAAGAGGACTTGAAGCACTTACTGATGAGATCAAACACCACAGCCTTCAGTATGGATTACACCTCAACATAAAGAAAACAAAAATCCTCACAACTGGACCAATAAGCAGCATCAGGATAAATGGAGAAAAGATTGAAGTTGTTGTCTTAGGCTGGGTTCTCCAGAGAAGCAAAACCAGTAAGTGTGGTGAAAGGATACAACCTTGGCATATACCTTTTCCTATTTTAAACTACACAGTACTACTTATACTCTTCTAACGACTGCCTCTTGTTCTGTTTACACGTTCCACATGAGCATAATTAAGTGTTCTGGAATTCTTAGTTTTCACAATGTTATCCATAATTTGTTATGATCCATACAGTCGATCCCTAGGAAATGCAAGTTAAAACCACAATGAAATATTGCCACAGATTTATTAGAAAAGCTAAAATAAAAAAGCAGTGACAGCACCAAATGCTGGTGAGGAAACAGAGAAACTGGATTGCTTATGCATTGCCATGGAAATGTAAACTGGTATAGCCACTCTGGAAAAGAATACAGAGGTTTCTTAAAACACACACACACACACACACACACACACACACACACACAGAGGCCATGAAACTACTATAAAAAATCCATTGCTGTTGAGTCCATTCTGACTCATGGTGACCTCATATGGTACAGATTAGAACTGCTCTATAGGATTGTGATGGTTAAGGTTGTGTGTCAACTTGGCTGAGCCAAGATTCTTGACGTAGTTTGGCAGTTATGTAATGATGTGATTTGGCAGTTGTGTAATGATATAGTCATCCTCCATGATGTGATCTGATGTAATTAGCCAATTAGTTGTAAGAGGAATTTCCTCAAGGGTGCAGCCTGCATCCAATATATATTCTGGCAAAGCTCACTCACTTGCTTTGGATCCTGCATCCTTCTGATCATCTCCAGACCACTGCTTCTTGGGATTTGAGCCAGTGGCCTGCTGTATTGCCTGCTGATCTTGGCATTTATTGACCTCAAAGCCTGTGAGCCAGCAGCCTGCCATCTTGCCTGACAATCTTTGATTCATCAGCCTCCGCATCCTGTGAACCAGCAGCCTGCCATCTGACCTGCTGATCTTGGGTTCATCAGCCCATGCAGCTATGTGAGTCAGGAGATGCCTCTAGCCTGATGCCTGACCCACAGACTTGGGCCTTGCCAGCCTCCATAACCACATGAGCCATTTCTTTGAGATAAATATCTTTATATATATACACTTCACTGATTTTTGCTTCTCTAGAGAACCCAGCCTAAGACATTTGGTACTGAGAGTGGTTCTAGAGAAATAAAATCCTAAGGACTAATTTTCTAATTTTTTTTCTCAAGTCTGACTACTCTTAAAGCTGCTGTTGACTCTGTCTCCAGTGGTAAAGAGTGCTCTGGTAATCCATAATATGAGGTGGCAATATTAATATGCAAAACATCACCCCCAGTAGATCAAGTATTGGTGAGTAGCGAGGCTTTGGGTTATCACATGCTTCATACTTTTCTAACAATTTTGTCAGAATGAGAAGTATAAGGAATCTGGTTGGTTGGTCCTACTTTCATTAGACAAAGTGGTGAAAGAAAGGGATGAGCTCAGGACTTCAGAGTCACAGATCAATCACCATATAAAAGACCTCAAAGTGGCCACCTGTGTCCTGAAAGAAAACTTCATTTCTTGTAGTAACTGAGCTGATGTTGCCAAAAACCAAACAGAGAGTCTTATTGTAAGAGTTGCTGAATTACAATCCAACTGAATTCCCAACCTCTAATGGTGTCTGAAGTTAAAGTGAGGGCATTGATTGGGAAGAAATGGGATCTTTAAAGTTGGGATGGGGACATATAGGCAAACAATCAGGAAGCTGGGGACATGGAGCCCTTCAATTCCATTGACTCAATGGAACTGGCCCTCTCACTCTTATCTGAAGAGATTTTGCCATCTTTGTATACTAAGCCACCCACCCCAGGAAAACCATTACTCCCTCCACCACCATCTGATGAGAATAACCCAGCTGTATCTGAAGAAACTTTGTCTGGGTCATTGCCTGGGGTGGCATCTGTGTCATTGCCTGGGGCATTGCCTGGGGTAGATGCCATACAAGATGTTGCTGAATATTTCCAGGACCCACCCCCATAACTCATTTTTGCTTCCAGACCTATATCTAGATTTATGTCTCAGGGAGCCCCAAAAGATGAAGTACAAAGTGTGACCCAGAGGGAGGTATGCTACATTCCAAAATAACTGCTGGACTTTTCAAATAAGTACAAACAGAAACCTGGGAAATATGCATGGGAATGGCTATTAAGAGTGTGGGAAAATGGTGTAAGGAACATAAAGTTGGATAAGTCTGAGTATATTGATATGGCCCACTAAGCACAGATTCTTCTTTCAGTGTTTCAGCTCAAGAGGTTAGGAAGATATCTAATAGTTTATTTGGTTGGTTCACTGGAGCATGGATTACGCAGTGGCCTACACTAAATCAGCTTGAAGTACAAGACCTGCCATGGTATACTGTAGAAGTAAGTATCCAAAGGCTTAGGGTAATTGGCATGTTTGAGTGGATTTATCAGGTTAGACCCACAAACCCACACATGGAGTACCCAGAGGACACACCTTTTACCACAATGGTGAGGAATAAATTTGTGAAGGGCACCCAAGCATCCTTGAAGACTGCTGTGATTGCTATTTTATATAAGTCCTAACTAAATTAAGACACCTAATTACAATGGGGCTGATTGGACCCTGTGGGGGTAGCAGCCAAGTGGTGACACTCAATCGATAAAGACGAGGTTGGCGTGGTTACAATAATGGAAAGAGGAGTCAAAACCATAATCAGAATAGTCTAACTTGTATGGATTTACAGTTTTGGCTTCTTAGTCATGGTGTCCCGAGGAGTGAAATACATGAGAAATCTACTAAATATTTACTTGATTCTGTACAAGCAGAAGAAAGATTTCTAGGTCAAGTGAACAGCAGTCTAACTCAAATTGCCAGAATAGAAAGTCACAGACCCTAAATTCTCAGACTTGAGCCAGTTTATAGAACCATAATTCTTTCATGAAGGGAAGGCCAGGTCCCCTTGAAGAAGGACCCCACTACACTGCCAACAATTTACACTGTTAATCTTTCTGCAAGCCTTCCTCAAAGGGATCTTCAACCTTTTACGAGAGTGACTATTCATTGGGGAAAAGGAAATAATCAGACTTTCTGGAGATTCCACTGGATACTGGCTCTGAACTGACACTAATTCCAGGAGATCCAAAATGTCACTGTGGCCCACCAGTAAGTGTGGATATGTAAGGAGGTCAGGTTATTAATGGAGTCTTAACTCAGATTCATCACCCAGTGGGTCCAGTGGACTCCCGAATGCATCCTGTAGTGATTCCCCCAGTTTCAGAAGGCATAATTGGAATAGATATACTCAGCAATTAGCAGAACCCCACACTGGATCTCTGACAAGTAGAGTAAGGGCTATTATGGTAGGAAAAGCCAAGTGGAAGCCATTAGAATTGCCTCTACCTAGGAAAATAACTAACCAAAAACAATACCACATTCCTGGAGGGATTGCAGAGATCACTGCTACCATCAAGGATGCAGGGATGCTGATTCCTACCACATCCCCATTCAACTCACCTCTTTGGCCTGTGCAAAAAACAGAGGGATCTTGGAGAATTACAGTGGATTATCATAAAATTAATTCCAATTGCAGATGACTCCAATTGCAGCTGCTGTTCCAGATGTGGTTTCACTGCTTGAGCAAATTAATACATCTCCTGGTACTTGATATGCAGCTATTGAGCTGGCCGATGCCTTTTTCTCAATTCTGATTTCGAAGGAACATCAGCAGCAGTTTGCCTTCAGCTTTCAAGGCCAGCAAAACACCTTCATTGTCCTACCTCAGAGGTATAGCAACTCTCTAGCCTTATGTCATAATTTACTCCACAGGGACCTTGATCATCTTTACCTAGCACAAGACGTCACACTTGTCCATTACATTGATGATATTATGCTGATTGAACATAGTAAGGATGAAGTGTCAATGTCTCTAGACTTAATTTGTAAAACATTTGTGTGTTAGAGGGTGGGAAATTAATCTCACATAAATTAAAGCACCTTCCACCTCAGTGAAATTTCTAGGAGTCCAGTGGTGTGAGGCATGTCAAAATAGTCCTTCTAAAGTGAAGGATAAATTGTTACATTTAGCCCCTCCTACAACTGAAAAGGAGGCACAATGTCTGGTGGGCCCCTTTGGATTTTGGAGGCAACATATTCCTCATCTGCGTGTGCTACTCCAGCCTATTTATCAAACGACTCAAAAAGCTGCTAGTTTTGTGTGGGGCTCAGAACAAGAGAAGGCTCTGCAACAGATTCAGGCTGCAGTGCAAGCGACTCTGCCACTTGGGCCATATGATCCACTGATCTACTAGTGCTCGAAGTGTCACTGGCAGATAGAGATGCTGTTTGGAGTCTTTGTAAGGCCCCTATTGGTGAATCACAGTGCAAACCCTTAGGATTTGGGTACAAAGCCCTGCCATCCTCTGCAGATAAGTACTGTCCTTTTGAGAAACAGCTTTTGCCTTGTTCTGGGCCTTAGTAGAGACTGAATGCTTAACCATGGGCCACCAAGTTACCATGCTTCTTGAGCTGCCCATCATGAACTGGATATTCTCTGACCCACAGAACCATAAAGTTGGAAGTGTACAGCAGGACTCCATCATTAAATGGAAGTGGTATATTCGAGATCGGGCCCGAGCAGGACCCGAAGGCACAAGTAAGTTGCATGAGGAAGTGGCCCAAATGCCCATAGTCTCCACTCCTGTCACATTACCTTCCATCTCCCAGTCTGCACCTATGGCCCCATGGGGAGTTCCTTATGATCAGTTGACTGAAGAAGAGAAAACTCGTGCCTGGTTTACAGATGGTTCTTCACAATATACAGGCACCACTCAAAAGTGGAAAATGGCAGCACTATAGCCCCTTGCTACATCTCCCAGAAGGACAGTGGTGAAGAGAAATATTCCCAATGGGCAGAACTTTGAGCAGTGCACCTGATTGTTCACTTTACTTGGAAGGGGAAATGGCAACATGTGCGATTGTATACTGATTCATGGATTGTGGCCAATGGTTTGGCTGGATGGTCAGGGACTTGGAAGGAACATGATTGGAAAATTGGAGACAAGGATTTATGGGGAAGAGGTATGTGGATAGACCTCTCTGAATCGGCCAAAGAAGTGAAGATATTTGTGTCTCATGTGAATGCTAACTAAAGGATGACCTCAGCAGAGGATGATTTTAACAATCAAGTGGATAGGATGATGCGTTCTGTGGAAACCAGTCATCCTCTTTCCCCAGCTACTCCTGTCATTGCTCAATGGGCTCATGAACAAAGTGGCCATGGTGGCAGGGATGCAGGTTATGCATGGGCCCAGCAACATGAACTTCCATTCACCAAGGATGACTTGTCTACAGCCACTGCTGAGTGCCCAATCTGCCAGCAGCAGAGACCAACATTGAGTCCCCGATATGGCACCATCCCTCGAGGTGATCAGCCAGCAACTTGGTGGCAAGTTGATTACATTGGACTGCTTCCATCATGGAAAGGGCAGTGCTTCATTTTTACGGGGCTAAACACTTACTCTGGATATGGATTTGCCTTCCCTGCACGCAATGCTTCTGCCAAAACTACCATCCGTGGACTTACAGAATGCCTTATCCACCGTCATGGTATCCCACACAGCATTGCCTCAGATCAAGGGACTCACTTCACAGCAAATGAAGTGCGGCAATGGGTCCATGCTCATGGAAGTCACTGGTCTTATCATGCTCCCCATTATCCTGAAGCAACTTGCTTGATTGAGTGATGGAATGGCCTTCTAAAGACACAATTATGGCACCAGCTAGGTGTCAATACCTTGCAGGGTTAGGACAATATTCTCCAGGAGGCTGTATATGCTCTAAGCCAGCATCCCATATATGGTGCTGTTTCTCCCATAACCAGGATTCATGGGTCCAAGAATCAAGAGATTGAAATGAGAGTGGTACAACCCACTATTATGCCTAGTGACCCACTTGAAAAATTTTTTGCTTCCTGACCCCACAACCTCATGCTTTGCAGGTCTAGAGCTCTTAGTTGCAAAGGGAGGAATGCTCCCACCAGGAGATAAAACACTGATTCCATTGAAGTGGATGTTAAGAATGCCACCCAGCCACTTTGGGCTCCTCATGCCTCTGGATCAGCAGGCAAAGAAAGGAGTTACTGTATTGGCTGGTGTGATTGATCCTGATTACCAAAAGGAAATAGGATTGATATTACATAATGGACATAAAGAAGAATATGTCTGGAATACAGGAGATCCCTTAGGATGTTTCTTAGTACCACCATGGTATGTGACTAAAGTCAATGGAAAACTACAGAAATCCAATTCCAACATACTACTAATGGACCAGACCCCTTCAGGAATGAAGGTTTGAGTCACCCCACCAGGCAAAGAAATACAACCAGCTGAGGTGTTTGCTGAGTGTAAAGGGAATATGGAATGGGTGGTGGAAGAAAGTAGTTCTAAACACCAGCTACGACCATGAGACCAGTTGTAGAAATGAGGACTGTAATTGTTATGAACATTTTTTCCTTGTATGTGTGCATCAAATATTTTTATTTTTTTCACTTAAAAAATATAAGATGTAAACAGGGCTATTGTGCTTTTGGTTATACACATGCTAGTTGTATCATGTATGACTTTATAATTGTGTTTATTTAGAGATTATGTATGGTTTAGGGAGATGTGTATGGGTGCCAAGTTGACAAGGGGTGGACTGTGATGATTAAAGTTGCCTGTTAACTTTGCTGGGCTATGATTCTCATTGTTTGACAGTTATGATGTAGTTTGGCAGCTATGTAATGATGTAATCACCTCCACAATGAGATCTGATATAATTTAATATACTTCTATAATGAGATTTGCTATAATGGAATCACTACCATGATGATATCTGCTATTAGCAGCCAGTCAGTTGAAAGGGGTTTTCTTGGGGTGTGGCCTGCATCCAATATATGTGGAATTTCTGGCAAAGTTTGTGGGCTTTTGCTCACTCTGGATCCTGCATCTGGCTTGCCATCTGACCTCTGGTTCTTGGGACTTGAGCTAGCAGCTTACCTGCCAATCTTGGGATTCATCAGCCTCTGCAGCCTGTGACCTAGCTGCCTTCCATCTTACCTGTCAAACTTGGGATTTGGTGGCCTCTGCAGCCTGTGAGTCAGAGGCCTGCTGTCTGACCCACCGGTCTTGAGTTTGTCAGCCCTGCAGCTACTTGAGTCAGTAGAAGCCTCCAGCCTGACCCACGGACTTGGGACTTTCTAGCCTCTACAACTATGTGAGCCATTTCCTTGATATGAATCTCTGTCTCTCTGTCTCTGTCTCTATCCCTCTCTCTCTCTATATATATATATATGTATATAATATATATACTCCCTCTCTATATATATATGTATATAATATATATACACCATATATACATATATATACATACATATATATATACATACATATATATATATATACATATATACGCACACACACACAGACACACTTCACTGGTCTGGCTTCTCTAGAGAACCCAGCCAAAGACATTATCTCCAGGGACTAGTCCCTCCTGATAACATGTCCAAAGTATGTCTTGCCATCTTTACTTCTAAGGAGCATTCTGGCTGTACTTTCAGCAAGGCCTAGTAGGATGTTATTGCAGATGGTAAGATTTAGGAGATGGAATCTTTAGGATGAAAGTATGTATATCAACAAATTAAGCCATAGCTGTATAGATTCTTCCCCCACCCTTCATAAAGGGAAATGGCTTTTTCTCTTTACTCTCTGAAACAGGAGTAAGCAAAACATGTTACTCTTACCCTGGTTTTTACCCCCTTTGTGTACTAAACCGCATCCGTTGGTCAGATTTATTAAATGTCATAGCACCTAGGAGGATAGGTGTTCCTTAGTAGATGTTCCATAAATATCAGTTCACTAACTGCAAATGGAATACCAAGGGCGTGTACATCTATAACATAATTGAAGGTTAGTGCAGAGTGTATTAAAACTTAGACATTTGTATAAGAACCTTACTTTAAGTGATATCACCAGAAAACTAAAGTGAAATTACCTAGAATGTTCTCTCCAGTCTCCTGCTAACAGGCATATGCCTGCTTGGTTCCATGTATAGGTGATACTTCACCACTCCAAGACTGATTGTGATGTCTATAATAACTATTGTTGTTGCTGTTAGTTGCTGTCAAGTCAACTCCAACTCATGGTGACCTCATGTGTGCAGAGCAGAACTGCTCCATAAGATTTTCAAGGATGTGACCTTTCAGAAGGAGATCACCAGGCCTGTCTTCTGAGGTGCCTCTCTTTGGGTGGGTTCGAATCACCAACCTTTCGGCTAGTAGTCACGTGCTTACCCCAATTGTGTTACCCAGAGACTCCTCTGTTGTGTACCATCAAGTCAATTCTGACTCATAGTAACCCCATATGACAGAGTGGAACTGCCCAGTTTCATAGGCTGTAATCTTTACAGGAGAAGATCACCAGGTCTTTCCTCCCACAGAGCCACTGGTGGGTTTGACCTGCCAACCCCTTGGTTAGTAGCTCAGTGCTTAACCATTGAGCTGCCAGGGCTCCTTAGGGACTCCTCTAACCCACTGCATTCTAGTTGATTCTGATACTTAGTGACCATGTAGGACAGAGTAGAACTGCCCCATAGGGTTTCCAAGGCTGTAGATCTTCATGGAAGCAGACTGTCACAGCTTTCTCCTGTGGAGCATATGGTGGGTTTCAATTGCCAACCTTTTGGTTAGCAGCCAAGTGCTTTAACCACTGCACCACCAGGGCTCCTTGGGACTCCTCTAGTTACCAGTAAAACCAGTTGTGTTTGAGTTAATTCTGTGACTTTTGTGAGGTAGATTGTCAGGTCTTTCTCTCATGGTGCCGCGTGGTGGGTTCGAACTATTCGCTTGGAGCCAGACGTAGAAAGCTCTGGATCTGCCATGTTTTTATCACCACTCTGAGCCTTAATCATCTCATTGATTTTACAACATTTCTGAGGATGTGGGGATGAAATAAGTTTTTACCTCTGAAGAACTTTAGGAGAGTACTGTAGAGATTAATATCATTGAGAATACATCATTTTAAAGTAATATCTACTTATTTCTATAGCTCACCAAGCCTTGTGTACAGGGCGAGGGTAGGGGCACCTGATATTTGTATCTCTGACATTTCGGTAAGTACAAGCACCATTTATTAATAACTAGCTTCAAGGCCACTCCCTCCACTTACATGGGTGGCAGACCTGGGAGGGAACAATGCTCACTGCACAGGTTTTCCACTAAGGAAAGCATCTACTTGTACAAACCATACTTGTGTTAATATAGAGACAGGAAGCAACATGGGTCTCTGTTTCCCACGCTCAACTGGTTTCCAAAGAGCCCACAAAGCCTATGAAGGGAGTATTGTGAAGTTCAATGTGTCAGTCCAAAGAGAAGGTGGGATCAATGTAATTATTTGTTTTGCCTTTGGTATTGTGTGTGCAGCTAACCACACCAGGACTGGTGTGACAAGGAACACCTGTTAAACAGCAGGCCTGCTCATTAAGGCCAAACCTGAGAAATAACCTAGCCTTCTGACCTAAGGGGCTAAAAGCACAACGCTGCTTAAATCATACTGTCATCCCAGTATGACAAAACTTTGCAGGCGAGGCTGGCTCCAAACTGTATTGTTTCCAAGACAGTGTTGCACCAAGGCATACTGAAACTTGAAAAAAAATGGGAGTTATTTCCACAGAAATACTGTGCTCCCAGTGTTGGAAGTGAAAGCAAGGAACCCAGGAATGTCCTTCCCACATGCAGCTGTATGATCAGGCTGTGTTTGTATTGCACTGGGGAGGGAGGTGAATTGAGGAGTGGTCCAGGGAAGTCCATATTATGCTCATTTTCTAAAACTGTGTAGTCCAGACTGGTAGCCACTAGCCAGCCACATGTGGCTATTTAGAATTAAATTAAAGTTAACAATGTATTTACTCAGTCTTACCAGACCTGTTTCAAGTGCTCAATAGCCACATCAACTAGAGACTATCATATTGGGCAGCATAGATATAGAACTTTTCCATAATCACAGAAAGTTCTATTGGACAAATATAAACCACTATGCCAGTAGACAATCAATCTCATGTTATCTAATTGTTTGGACACTCTTAAGTTATTTTTTCTTTAATATATTATCTTCCTGTCAAAGTTGTAACCAGATTTTAAGGCATAGCTCCAATGCCACTTCCTCAGAGAACCATCTCTGACCCCCTCTGGTCAAAACTGAGAATCTGTATGCAATCCCATTTTACCATTTGCTCTTTATGCTGTGCTATACTATAGTATGTATCTGTACTATACATGTACTATGAGTAACTGATGGTCTCTTCCACAGTAGGCCACTGAGCTTTTCCTGATTGATGATATTGAGCTTCTCCATTGTCTCTTTCCACAGATGTAGTCGATTTGATTCCTGTGAATTCCATCCCGCAAAGTCCACATGTATAGTCGCCATTTATTTTGTTGAAAAAAGGTATTTGCAATGAATAAGTTATTGGTCTTGCAAAATTCTATCATGTGATCTCTGGAATCGTTTCCATCACGAGGCCATATTTTCCAACTACTGATCCTTCTTCTTTGTTTCCAACTTTTGCATTCTGATCATCAGTAATTTTCAATGCATCTTGATTGCATGTTTGATCAATTTCAGACTGCAGAACCTGGTAAAAATCTTCAATTTCTTCATCTTTGGCATTAGTGGTTGGTGGATAAATTTGAATAATAGTTGTATTAACTGATCTTCTTTGTAGACGTATGGATATTATCCCTTCAATGACAGCAGTCTATTTCAGGATAGATCTTGAAATGTTCTTTTTGACGATGAATGTGATGCCATCCCCCTTCATTTTGTCCTTGCCGGCATAGTACACCATATGATTATCTGATTCAAAATGACCAATACCAGTCCACTTCAGCTAACTAATGCCTAGAATATCAATCTTTATTCTTTCCATTTAATTTTTGATGACTTCCAATTTTCCAAGTTTCATACTTCATACATTCCACATTCAGATTATTAATGGATGTTTGCAGCTGTTCATTTTCATTTTGAGTCATGCTACATCAGCAAATGTAGGTCCTGAAAGCTTTACTCCACCCACATCGCTAAGGTTGACTCTACTTTGAGGGGGCAGCTCTTCCCCAGTTATATTTTGAGTGCCTTCCACCCTGAGGAGCTCAGCTTCCAGCATTGTATCAGACAATGTTCCGCTGCTATTCATAAGTTTTCACTGGCAATGTTTTTCAAAAGTAGACTGCCAGATCCTTCTTCCTAGTCTGTCTTCCTCTGAAAGGACTGCTGAAACCTGTCCACAATGGGTGACCCTGCTGATATTTGAAATACCAGTGACATAGCTTCCAGCATCACAGCAACATGTAAGCCACCACAGTATGACAAACTGACAGACAAGCAGAGCTGAAGAAAATTAAAACTAGTTCATGAGAGCCAGAGTATGACCTTGAGTATATCCCACCTGAATTTAGAGACTATCTCAGGAATAGATTTGGTGAATTGAACACTAATGACCAAAGACCAGATGAGTTGTGGAATGACATAAAGGACATCATGCATGAAGAAAGAAAAGGGTCATTAAAAAGATAGGAAAGAAAGAAAAGACCAAAATGGATGACAGAAGAGACTCTGAAACTTGCTCTTGAACATAGAGTAGCTAAAGTACAGGAAAGAAATGATGAAGTAAAAGAGCTGAACAGAAGATTTCAAAGGGTGGCGCGAGAAGACAAAGTAAAGTATTATAAAGAAATGTGCAAATATCTGGAGTTAGACAACCAAAGGGGAAGAACATGTTCGGCATTTCTCAAGCTGAAAGAACTGAAGAAAAAATTCAAGCTACAAGTTGCAATATTGAGGGATTCTTTTTTTTTTTTTTCTCTCCTTTCTTGACCTTGGAGGACTTTTTTTTGGTGAAAATATACATAGCCAAAGATACACCGTTTTAAAAATTTCTACTTGTACAATTCAGTGACATGGATTACATTCTTCCAGTTGTGCTGCTATTCTCACTATCCTTTTCCAAATTACTCCATCACCATTATCTTCAACTCACTACCCCCTAGGCTTCCCATCAAACCCTTTGAGTTGCTGTTGTCAATTTGATCTCATATAGATAATTCTTTTTTTTTTTGTACTTTG
>NW_004444015.1:5424447-5426374 GCF_000243295.1 Trichechus manatus latirostris
TTCTTTCCTTTTATTTATGTGGTGGATTACGTTGATTGATTTTCTAATGTTGAACCATCCTTGCATACCTGGTATGAATCCTACCTGGTCGTGGTGTATTATTTTTTTGATATGATGCTGAATCGTATTGGCTAGAATTTTGTTGAGAATTTATGCAAATATATTCATGAGAGATATTGGTCTATAATTTTCTTTTTTGTGGCATCTGTGCTTGGTTTCGGTTTCAGGCTTATGCTGGTTTCATAAAATGAATTCAGAAGTAGCTCTTCCTTTTCTGTGTTCTGAAATAGTTTGAGTATTACTGGTATAAGCTTTTCTCCGAATATTTGGTAGAATTCTCCAGTAAAGCCATCTAGGCCAGGGCTTTGTTTTGTTGGGAGTTTTCTTTATTACCCTTTGAATCTCTTCTCCTGTTATGGGTCTGTTCAGATTTTCAACATCACTTTGTGTTAGTTTGGGTAGGTAGTGTTTTTCTAGAAATTTGTCCATTTCCTCTAGGTTTTCAAATTTGTTGGAGTATAGTTTTTCATAATATTTTTTTATGATCCTTTTTATTTCTGTTGGGTCTGTTGTAATGTCTCCTATTTCATTTCTTATTTGAGTTATTTACATCCTTTCCTTTTTTTTTATTTTGTCAGTCTGGCCAGTGATTTGTCAATTTTGTTGATCCTTTCAACGAACCAACTTTTGGTTTTGTTGATACTTTCTATTCTCCATTTATTTCTGCTCTGATCTTTATTGTTTCCTTTCTTCTAGTGGCTGTGGGATTTTTTGCTGTTCTCTTTTTATTTGTTCGAGTTGTGTAGTTAATGTTTTGATTTTGTCCCTCTCTTCTTTTTTGATGTATGCATCTATTGCTATAATTTGTCCTGTTAGGACTGCCTCTGTTGTGTCCCAAAGGTTTTGGTATGATGTGTTTTCATTCTCGTTTGATTCTAGGAATTTTTTGATTCCATCTCTGATTTCTTCTATTACCCTGTGATGTGTAAGCAGGGTGTGATTCAGTTTCCACGTAATTGATTTTTTTTCCTTGCTCTTCCTGTCATTAATTTCTACCTTGATGGCATTGTGGTCAGACAAGATACTTTGTCCTATCTCAACATTTTGGATCTTGTTGAGGATTCCTCTTTGGCCTAAAATCTGGTCTATTCTGGACAAGGTTCCATGTGTATTGGGAAAAAAATGTGTAATTTGTAGCTGTTGGGTTTAGTGTTCTATATATGTCTATGAGGTCAAGTTGTCTGATTGTCCCCTTTAGCTCTTCTGTATCTTTTTTGAGTTTCTTTCTAGATGTTCTGTCCTTTACCAAGAGTGGTGTGTTGAAGTCTCCTAGTATTATTGTGGAACTGTCAATTTCTCTTTTCCGTGCTGTTAGAGTTTGTTTTATGTATTTTGGAGCCTTGTCATTTGGTGCCTATATGTTTACTATGGTTATGTCATCATGATGGATCATCCCCTTAATCATTATATAGTGTCTTTCTTTGTCTTTTATGGTGGATTTTATTTTAAAGTCTATTTTATCTGAGATTACTATTGCCACTCCTGCTCTTTTTTGGTAGCTGTTTCCTTGATATATTTTTTCCATCCTTTGATTTTTAATAAGTTTACATTTTTGTTTCTAAGGTGTGTCTCTTGTAGAAAACGTATTGATAGATCCTGTTTTTTTTTTTTATCAATTCTGTCACTCTCTCTTTATGGGTGCATTTAAGCCATTTACATTCAGTGTAATTATTGATAGGTGTGAGTTTAGTGCTGTCATTTTGTAGTGCTTTTTTTTTTGTGGTGCTGACGTTTTCTTTGTTCTTCTTATTCTCCTGTGCTGAATTCCTTTAGTTTGTGGATTTTTTTTCATTTCTTTTGTTTTTGTAGGTTTTGTTTTTACTGAGACTTTATGTTTTTCTTCTTTATTTTGATGAGTAGGTTTGTT
>NW_004444015.1:5426608-5466092 GCF_000243295.1 Trichechus manatus latirostris
GTGGTCTGATGTTGTTTGTTCTCAGATCAAAGGACTCCCTTTAATAATTCTTGTAATTTGGTTTGGTTTTTACATAGTTCCTTAATTTCTGTTTATCTGGAAATGACCTAATTTCACCATCATATTTGAACGAGAGTTTTGCAGGATATATTATTCCTGGCTGGAAATTTTTTTTCTTTCAAGGTTTTGTATGTGTCATGCTATTGCCTTCTTGCCTGCATGGTTTCTGCCGAGTAATCTGAGCTTAGTCTTATCGTTCCTTCTCTGTACGTTACTTTTTGTTTTTCTCAAGCTGCTCTCAGGATTCTTTGTTTGTCTTTGGTTTTAGCGAGTGTGATTATGATATGCCTTGGTAATTTTCTTTTGGGTTCTATCCTATATGGGGTTTGTTGAGCTTCTTGGATGGTCAGCTTTTCATCTTTCATGATATTGAGGAACTTTCCTGTCAGCAATTCTTCAGTGATCCTCTCTGTGTTTTCTGTTTTCTCCCCCTCTTCTGGAACTCTGATCACTTGAAGATTTTTGCTTTTGATTGTATCCCACATAATTCTCAGGGTTTCTTAATTTTTATTCATTCTTTTTTTGGATTTTTCCTCAGAGTTGTAGGCAAGTGTTTGTCTGCAATTTTGATGATCTTGTCTTCCATCGTTTCAAGCCTGCTCCTCAGCCATTCTATGACACTGTCAATTTATGAAGTCTTGTTTATCTTTTGGATTTAAAATTGTTGGTTTTGTATGATTTCTAGTTGTGAGTTTATTTTAGCATTTTGTTCCTGTATTATTTTCTCGAGTTTTTCCATTTTTTCGGTCTGTATTTTCCATGAATTTGTCTATTTTTTCCTCATTTTTGACTGATTTTTGCTTCAACCCTTGGAAAATTCTGAATATTAAAGATTTGAATTTCCTATCACGTAGTTCTAGTGCCTTTTCTTCGACTGGAAAGTCATCTGGTGTTTTATTTTGGAAACCTGCTTGAACCATCCTGTCTTGTTTTTGTAAATGTTTTGATATTGTCTGCTGTCTTCGGGACATTCAGTAGTTATTTTCCTTATTTACTGATTGTAGATTTGTTTGTTTCGTCGTGCTTTTTGTTTTATTTTGTTATGTCTGAACCGGCGGGCTGTGCATTCTTTGTTGTTTGCTTGTCTGTGAGCATGATACTTTTCACCTCTTTCTCCAATGTGCAGGGTCAGTCACTCAGGTATGGTACAGCAGGGCAGGTCCAGCTGAAGCTGAGTTGCTGGGTTGGGTTGCTGGTGGCATGTACTAGGGCCTACAGGGCGGGCTAGGAATCAATGCAGGGTAGGTTCCGGTAGGCTGTGCCTGTGCTGCTTGGGAGTCTGATGTTCAGAGCATTGTGCATGTAGGTAGGAAGGATGGGGTAGATTGTGATTTGTGGAGCTAAGATGGGTATGGGAAAGAGTAGAGAGGAATAGGAGTCAAAACCATACACAAACAAACAAAAAAGAGTACTAAGGGAGCTTGCTGTTGTAGTGGAGAAATGAGATACTGAGAAACATAGAAAAACAAAAAGAAAAAGGGTAAAATAAAAATGAATAAATAAAAATTAGAGAAAAAAAAAGAAAAGCCCCAGGGATCCCACTGGTGTGGTTTCTAGGACTGGGGAAGTTGCTCCCTGGCTATGAAGTACAGCCTGGCTAGAAGGAGTAGAGTTTTCACATAGTTCCAGGTATTCAGGAAACAGGAAGGGAAGGGAAGTATAGAGAGATGAGAAACTGGAAATGAAGAAAGACAAAAAGCAAAAAGAGAGAGAAGACAACAAAACAAATAAACAAAAAGCAAACAAAAAAAAATAGGAAAAAAGAAATGCCCCCAGGGATGTCACTGTGTGTCTGCATAGATTAAAGGAGTAGCTCCCAAGCCTCGCAGTACTGCCAGGCTAGAGGGGGCTCCCAAGCTGAGAAAAGAAAAAGAAAACAAACAAACAAATCAAAACAGAACAAACCAAAAAAGCCCCAGGGGTCCCATCAGCGTGGCGGCACAGGCCAGGAAGCAGTTTCACAGTCGAGTGATATTTTGCAGCCTTTCTGGAAGAAGCAAAGATGGCACATGGAGCTAGGTATTTGAGAGAATGGAGGGGAGGTGTTGAGAGGTAAGGAAGAAATCTAAAGAAGCAGAAAAAAGCAACAGCAGCCAACAAATGGCACTCAGGGAGCTGGCCAGTGTGGGCAGGTGGAATGCAAGTGACATCAGGGTGAAGACAGTGCTTCCCGGCCAAGTGCCTGTGGCTGCAGGAATCAGAGGAGGCCGAGTGAAGAGGGGTGGGGGGTGGGAAAGCTTATATTGCTGGTTACCGGTTGTTTTGTCTCCTGCTGGAAACTCTGTAAAGCTGCTTTCTCGTACCTCCTGTTTGCCAATCTCCGATAAGAGTCAAAGATGGCGGATCCATGTTGCAGTAGCTGATAGGAGACCTCTGCATGTACCTCTCCTTGCTCTCAGTTCTCAGTCAGTTTCTTATTCCATTCAGTGCTTGGCTGAGTTCTTTATCTCTTCATTTGATGCTTAGGTTTTCAGGATTGATGTGTGTCTCTGTTTGACTTCATTTTTTGGATCTTTGCTGTGGAGGGACAGTGTGATGCTTCTGTCTGTAGTGCCATGTTGCGCAGAAGTAGCAAAATTGAGGGAATCTATGGGCAAAATATTGAACGATGCAGGAAGCATGAAAAGATGAAATGAATACAAAGAGTCATTGTACCAAAAAGCATTGGTCAATATTCAATCATTTCAGGAGGTAGTATATAATCAAGAACCAGTGATATTGAAGGAAGAAGTCCAAGCTGCACTGAAGGCACACAAGGCTCCTGGAATTGATGGAGTGTCAAGTCAATTGATATGTTTCAACAAACAGATGCAATGCTGGAGGTGCTCACTCATCTGTGTCAAGAAATTTGGAAGACAGTTACCTGGCCAACTGACTGGAAGAGATCCATATTTTTGCCATTCCAAAGAAATGTGATCCAAAAGAATGCGGAAATTATTGAACAATATCACTACTATCACACACAAGTAAAATTTTGCTGAAGATAATTTAAAAACAGTTGCAGCAGTACATCAACAGGGAACTGCCAGAAATTCAAGCCTGATTCAGAAGACGATGTGGAATGAGGGATATCATTGCTGATGGCAAATGGATTATGGCTGAAAGCAGAGAATTCCAGAAAGATGTTTGCTTGTGTTTTATTGACTATGCAAAGGCATTTGACTATATGGTCATAACAAATTATGGGTAATGTTGCAAAGAATGGGAATTCCAGAACGCTTAATTGTACCCATGAGGAACCTATACATAGACCAAGAGGCAGTCGTTGAATCAGAACAAGGGGACACTGTGTGGTTTAAAATCAGAAAAGATGTGCCTGAGGGATGTATCCTTTTATCATACTTATTATATCTGTATGCCGAGCAAATTATCCAAGAAGCTGGACTCTATGAAGAAGAACGGGGCATCAAGATTGGAGGAAGACGCATTAACAACTTGTGATTTGCAGATGACACAACCTTGCTTGCTGAAAGCGAAGAGGACTTGAAGCACTTACTGATGAAGATCAAAGACCACAGCCTTCAGTATGGATTACAACTCAACATAAAAAAATCAAAAATCTTCATGACTGGACCAGTAAGCAACATCATGATAAATGAGAAAAGATCAAAGCTGTCAAGGATTTCATTTTACTTGGATCCAAAATCAACATTCCTGGAAGCAGCGGTCAAGAAATCAAACCACCTATTGCACTGGACAAATCTGCTGCAAAAGACCTCTTTAAAGTGTTAAAAAGCAAAGATGTCACTTTGAGGACTAAGGTGGACCTGACCCAAGCCACAGTATTTTCATTCACCTGGTTTTCATGTGAAATCTGGGCAATGAATAGGGAAGACTGAAAAAGAATTGATGCCTTTGAATTATGGTGTTGATGAAGAATTTTGAATATAGCATGGACTTCCAGAAGAAGGAACAGATCTGCCTTGGAAGAACTACAGCCAGAATGCTCCTTGGACGCGAAGATGGCAAGACTTTGTCTCACTTACTTTGGACATGTTATCAAGGGGGACCAGTCTCTGGAGAAGGACATCATGCTTGGTAAAGTAGAGGGTCAGCCAAAAAGAGGAAGGCCCTCAACAAAATGGATTGATACAGTGGCTGCAAGAATAGGCACAAACATAGCAATGATTGTGATGATGGTGCAGGACCGGGCTGTGTTTTGTTCTGTTGTACATAGGGATCGCTATGAGTTGGAAATTGCTCTATGGCATCTAACGACAACAATAACAACATACCTGTACTATAATTGGCTACACAGATATCTGTCTCCTCTGCTTCAAGTAGTGAGCTTTTTGAGCAGGATTCGTATTCCTTAAAAGCATCTGGAGCATACACACACATATACATACACAAAGGTACAGTACTTAGATCAGTACTTCTCCAATTTCACCATGCATCAGAATCACATAGAGGGCTTATTAAAACACAGATTGCTTATGTAGTAAGCAAAGTTTCTTATGTAGTAGATTTGGGTGTTGTTGTGTGCCTTCAGTTGATTCCAACTCATAGTGACCTTATTGGATAGAGTTGAACTGCCCCACAGGGTTTCCTAGGCTAAAATCTTCATGGGAGCAAATTGCCAGGTCTTTTCTCCCACGGAGCCACTGGTAGGTTCAAATGGCCTACCTATCTGTCAGCAGCCCATCACTTAACCATTTAGCTGCCAGCTTTCCCAGTAGGTTTGAATAAGTGGTAAGAATTTGCACTTCTAGCATGTCCCCAGGTTATGATAATGCTGCTGATGGAAAGACCACACTGTGAGAACCACCAGCTTACATCATCCTCCTAGGCTCTGGGCATCCCAGAGCATAGGAAAATAGCAAAATCAAAAACTAACCCATTGCCATCGAGTCAATTCCAACTCATAGCAACCCTATAGGACAGAGTAGAACTGCCCCATAAAGTTTCCAAGGCTGTAATCTTTACAGAAGCAGACTTGCACATCTTTCTTCTGCAAAACCACTGGGTGAGTTTGAACCACCGACATTTTGGTTAGCAGCTGAGCACTTAACCACTGTGCCACCAGGGCTCCTTTATAGGAAAATGGTGCCTCCTAAATATGGTAAGACCTGGGCTTTGGCTTCAGAATCTCGTCATTTTTCGCTCACTCGTGATGGGGGATTAAAAGGCTTCAGGATTCTTTACTATAATGCTGGCCTTTCGTTATGTGAAGAGAGTACTGCTGGGTCTTGAAGACAAAAGCTGGCTAGAGAGTGGATGCTTACAAACCCAAACCTGGTCCAAATTAGAGTGTCTTACCTAGATTGGATATGATTTCTTTGCTTCTAACACTGAACTAAAACTACCTCCTTAGTGCAAGCACTAAATTGGTTAAAATCTGACTTGCTTTGAAGTAACACTTTCTTGCAAACAGCAAATTGTTGGTGTCTGGGTCCAAGATAAGCAATATAGTAGATCAAAGCTTCTTTTGCATAGATCCTAGGAAACTAATTAACTATACTTTCCTAATGTACCCATAAGCACTGGCAGAGAAAAAATATTGAAGCCAAGTCTTTCACTGACTAAAGGTTGAAACTTGGAGATGAGGAAACAGAAATGCAGAGGTGTTATGTAACTAGATCATGTTTACACAGGTAGTAAGAGCTGAAGCTTTATGTGAAATGAGATTTTTGGGGGTCAAATCCCATGATATTTCCTGTATTGTCACGTCCCCACAACGTGTTCAGTAGAATGGACATTTCATTTGGGAAAATGTTTCTTGTTCAAACAAGTTTTGAATGTGTTGCCTATTATAACTCCCTTTTTAGATTCCTCATGCTCATTTGTGTGCCTGACCCAAGCCATGGTATTTTCAATTGCATCATATGCTTGTGAAAGCTTAACAATGAATAAGGAAGACCAAAGAAGAATTGATACCTTTGAATTGTGGTGTTGGCGAAGAATATGGAATATACCATGGACTGCCAAAAAAAAAAAAAATCTGTCTTGGAAGAATGCTTCTTGAAAGTGAGGATGGCGAGACTGCCTCTCACACACTTTGGACATGTTGTCAGGAGGCATCAGTCCCTGGAGAAGGACATCATGCTTGGTAAAATAGAGGACCTTTGAGAAAGAGGAAAACCCTCAATGAGATGGATTGACACAGTGGTTGCAACTATGGGCTCAAGCATAACAATGATCATGAGAATGGTGCAGGGCCGGGTAGTGTCTCATTCTGTTGTACATAGGGTCTGCTATGAGTGGGAACCGACTCAACGTCATCTAACAACAACAACATGCTCGTTGTATTTTAAAGGCTCTGAAAAGGACTTTCAATAAAGAAACCCATATAATCCAGAGTTTGCAAACCTTAATTGATCATAGAACTCTTTATTCTTTATTTCACTCTTTATTCCAAAGGAAACACTTTGATAAATGCTTTTATTCACTCATTCAATATGTATAAAGCATTGTGTGAGGTACTATATGGAGTATAGAGAAAATAGAAAATAGAATACTACCATTGCTTTCCAGAAGTTTCTAGTCCAAAAAAACCATACCAAATCCACTGCCTTCAAGTCGATTCTGACTCATAGTGACCCTATGGAACAGAGTAGAACTGCCTCATAGGGTTTCTAAGACTGTAATCTTTATGGAAGCAGACTCCTCCTGAGGTTGGTGGGTTCAAACCTCTCAGCTAGCAGCCAAGTGCTTAATCACTATGCACCAGGGCTCCTCATTTATAATCTAAAAGGTGAGGTAAATATACATCCTAGTAGAGAAGGCATGTCTTGAGTTAACAAGACCTGACTCAAGCATTTCTCCATTATATGACCTTGGGCACATTACTTAATCTTTTAGTGCCATGGTTTCCTTTCAGGGGTTGGTGGGGTTTAACAACTTACATGGTTGTTATGAGGATTAACTGGAATAATGGAATAATGTCTCCTGTGCCTTTCAGACCAAAGCATGTGCATGAAGCAAAAATGTCAAAAGGTAAACTAGGGACAAATGTCTTCTCGGAGAGCCAAATTTACTTGAAAATTGATGGAAATTATTTTACAATAAAACAAACAGGTATATATTAAGAAGTAGAAAGCAAAATCCACATGAATTTTTAGGGTATAATGTGAACCTTCAATCATACTCTGTTCTTGTAGAGGGTTGCTTCAGACAAGCCTCCAGGAGCCCTGAAGGGATGTGCTTTCCCTCACCTCTGCTTTATGGGTATTGCAGTGGGGGGAAAAGCCTGAGAGGCAATAAACTATGTGACGATTTTTCTAATCTATGAGAATTTCACAATGTTATTAGTATTCCTAGTCAAGATAGAGAGAAGTAAGTGCAAAAAGAGACTCAAATAGCATGGAGGAGAGGACCAAGAAAAGCAGTATGACTGCAGGTGGACCACAGCAGAATTAGCAGGTGATTGCACTTGGGACAGTTAGGAAGCAAGTGCATTTTCATTTCTTTAGAGCTGTGATTCTCAAAGGAGCCCTGGTTGCACAGTGGTTAAAGCATTCGGCTGCTAACAACAACAACAAAAAAAAAGGTTGGCAGTTCGAACTCTGTAGGAGAAAGTTGTGGCGGTCTGCTTCCATAAAGATGACTGGTTTGGAAACCCTATGGAGCAGTTCTACTCTGTCCTAGAGGGTCGCTATGAATTGGAATCAGCTGGATGGCAATGGGTTTGGTTTTTGGGTGATTCTCAAACTTGAGCATGCATCAGACTCACCTGGAAACCCATTGCCATAGAGTTGATTCTGACTCATGGCGACCCCCTGTCGTGTGTTACAGAGTAGAACTGCTCCATAAGGTTTTCTTGGCTGTAATCTTTATGGTAGCAGATTTCTAGGCCTTTATTCTGCACAGGGCTTCAAACTGGTTCATTCTGGTTTGAACCCCTGCTGATAATTTGCATTTCTAACAAGTTCCCTGTTGAGAATTTGCATTTCCACCCCAGATATACTAAATCAGAATCTAAACTTTAACAAGATACGTAGGTGATTCTTATGTATATAACTTCCTGGGAACTTGTTAGAAATGCAAATTCTCAGCAAGTGTTCCAACAGGAACAAATCTGTTCAAAGCCCTGCTTGTGTAGAGCCGCTAGGTTGCTTTAAACAGCCAAACTTTAGGTTAGAAGCTTGTTAAACCATCGATTCCTGGGCCCAAATCCCAGAGTTTCTGATTCGCTACATCTGGGATAGAGCTAGAACATTTGCATTTTTAACAAGTACACAGGTGATGCCAATGTTGTTAGTCCAGGGATCAGACTTTGAGAATCACTGGTTTCAAACCAATTTCCTAACTCTAGCAACCTTTTAAAAAAACTGATGCTTTGGTCTCGCCTCCCTACTTTACTGGTTAGGATATAGGTAAAAAAAAAAAAATCGAAGGTGTTTCTAATGTGCAGGTGGAGTTAAGGTGACCAACTGTTCCTGTTTATCCTAGATAAGGAGTTTCCTGGGATGCAGGATTTTCAGTGATAAAACCGAAAGTGATAAAAATTTCCAGGCAAACTGGGATAGTTGGTCACCCTACCAGTAGAGTCAGGATCTACTAGATCAATAACTCTTTCTCTATCTTGTGGAGGATAGTGATAAGCAAGGTTTACCTTGCCATTATCTCACCAGCACCTAATGTAATGAATGGGCACTCAAGAGCTGGTTGTTTGAAACCACTTAACATTTCAGATGGGAGAGGGATATTCTTTTATGGTATGAGAATGGGCCTGTAGAGCCAACATTGTGAATAATGCAAGTAACACAAGCTTTGGAGTTAAACAGGATTGGACATAGTGGCTGCTAGTTCCCATTAAGAGTCAGGTGCACAACCTTGGGTAAGGTATTTAAACTACTTGAGATTCAGTTTCTTTTTATGCAACTGGGGAAATAACTCATAGGGTTGTTGTGGGAATGTAACAAATCATTTTTTATAAACATGTCTAATATAGTGTCTGGTGTGTGATAAGATCTCAGTAAATACTTGTGCACGTGTATATATGTGAGTGTGTTTTCTTTTCCTTCTTTACTAGTGATGACAACAAGAATATGCAGAAGGATTTAGGGGTAGATATTGTTTCTATAAGGAGCCCTGGTGGTGCAGTTGTTAAGCACTTGACTGAAAGGTCAGTGGTTTGAGCCCAACAGCAGCTCTGTGAGAGAAAGATGTTGCAGTCTGCTTCTGTAAAGATTTACAGCCTTGGCAACCCTGAGTTTTTGGTTTTGGCATTGTTTCTATAGTTGCAGAAAGGTATTCTTGGATGAAGGCTTGGCATGAGGAAAGTCCAGCAGCTCTAAAAGGCCGTGGTCATTCGGGTAAGTACAGTAAAGTGGTGTTATGTGTATATAATTGCAGGTAGTATGTAGTACAAATGGCACCTCAGAGGAATATGCTAATCCGTTATTAATTCTTGACTTCCACTTTCAAAAATAACAACAATAATTACTTTGACTATATTGGAGTGAGTTTGATTTAATTATTAAAAATATTACCTTGAATTAAGCAAGACTAGTAGTAGATTGTACAAAATGCAGCAATGCCTACCAAATGCAAAACCATTTTGTAAAAATGAATCCAACCATTCCCTCCTTTCTTAATTATATGAAAACTACAAATTGTATAATGTCTTGTGGCAAATTCTCTCATTTCCTTTGATTAATGGTTTTTCTTTGTTTTTAAAATGACAAAGAATTTCACATGAAAAAATTATTGATATATCTAAAAAATGATTGATACTGTCAAGTGCAGCTAGTTATTACACATGAATAAATAGAAAAACTACGTGGCCATCATTATTATAAAAATGTAAAAAATAGCCTGATTATTGTGTTGTCCTGCAACTGTTAGTAGTGTGAATTCCCATTTTTCTCTGCATCATACAATTCCCTGGATCTTATTTTGAAATCACTATAGCTATTTTCAGTTCTCTTTAGAAGATGAAAAGCAACACAATAGAAATGATTAGTGTGGTGAGCACAGATGCACCTGGAGTGTAGAGGAGGTGGAAAGGGTCACCATCAGAGGTTGATTCATTAGGTGTGTTCTCTGTCTTGGTGTTTGGAAGGAAAGATACAAAAATAACTTAAGAACATAGGCATGCACAAAAAATGGGAGAAAGGAAAGAAATGAGGTCAAGAAAAGTTTGGGTTCTGGCCAAGAAAAAGAGACAGATAGCAAATTAAACAGTGGGGATCCATGTTTAAGCAATTGTCAGCAAAGGTGAATAGTTCAGTTAGAAACTGTAGCCTTATACAAATTCACAACAGTCCTAATTAATTCCAAGAAACAAACAAACAAACAAACAAAAAATAGAGAGGCACTCTCTTTCAGATGTTTTATGAGAAAGTAAAGTAAGCATCATTGAATCCTATTTAATTTTGGCCACCATCTTGATATGCTTGATTCTAATCAATGAGATGGAAATTCTGATTACAAGTCACAAAGTATGAAAGGTATAGAGCCATCTCAGTACCTGGTGCTCTCAGTATACAATAAATAGGTAATAGAGAGCCAGCCAGGATTGAATAATGCCAGGAAACCCCACCCCATGGCTCATTCATCCCCTAAATATTGGAGTGTCTATCTCTGCCCAGATTCCTTATCCCGTTAAATTCCCTGTACATAGTAGTCATTATCCTTGTTCCCACTGGTCAGTAAAATGTAAGTCTGGGCAGAGAATCCTGATATCCCACTGGAAGCACCAAAGTAGTGGAGCCTCAGAGACATAGAAGCAACCTTGTACAAGGGAGGAGCATGTCACATAATGTGGTAACCAGAGTTCTAAAACTGAGTTCCATTAAAGTATAAATAGCCTTCGCTATCCTTCCGTGGAAATCATCCATGACTGTATGGTTTCGGTGGAAAATCTATTTTGGGTACCAAACATACCCCAAATTATTGGAGGTGCAATCTGAGTGGGCATGGTCTGTAATGTAGATATCACAGGCCCAGCAGAAAAAAGTTTAGTGCCAGTTATCAGCATTCTGAATAAAAAAATTCTGTATGAAATGCTACTCTCCCAAACAATATTAAGAAATGATCATCATTACAGTTTTACTAGGCAGAACAAATTATTGAAAGTTATTAAAGTCTAATAATATCGTAAATACTGAGTTGCTTTTAATAATTCTTAGAAACGCTTCCTTCTTGACTCAAGTAATACTTTTCTCATCAGAGTGTTACCAAATCTGCAAAAAAAGGTTACTTTGGGATCACACAAATTCTGACACCAAGAATTCGCCCTTTAATTCTGAATGATTCAGCCTGTCTTAGTTACCTAATGCTACTATAACAAAAATACTATTGGTGGATGGCTTTTAAGAACAGGAATTTATTTTCTCTGAGTTCAGGAGGCTAGAAGTCCAAATTCAGAGCATGGCTCTAGCTGAAGTTCTTTCCTTATTGGTAGCCCCATGTGGTCCTTGGTGTTCCTTTGCATGCCTTGTCTTTTGTCTTCCCTCATGTAAGTGTTCTGTGTATGTTCTGGTCTTTTAATAATTCAGAAGTGAGTAGGTTTAGGATTAACCCTACTTGGGTATGACCTAATTAGCATAACAAAGAAAACCTGGTTTCCAAACAGACTCTCAACCACAGGTATAGGGGCCAAGACTTCAATAAATATTTTGGAGAGAAACAATTCAAACCCATAACACAAGCTTCGATGGGGCTCTTATCTTAAAGCCAAGTTCAGTAGAAACTATTGATTTTTTTTAACAGATTATCTCCATGATGAGTACATGCACCCATTAATCAGAATAAATTGAATTGAGACTGTCAAAAATTTCTGAAAGTGACTGTTATGGTATGGTTTGAATTGTGTCTCCCAAAAAAGATATGCTAATCACAGTACCTGTGAATGTGACCTTGTTTGGGGAAATAGGATCTTTCTTTGAAAATATTATCAGTGAAGTTAACAAGGTCATATCAAAGTAATGTGTGCCCTAATCCTATATTACTAGTGTCTTATAAAAGAGGAGATCAGACACAGAGACAGAGACAGACACAGGGGGAAGGCACCATATGAAGAGACTTCTATAAGCCAGAAAGGAATACCAGGGATTGCCGGCAGCCTCTAGAAGCTAGGAGGGAGGCATGGAACAATTTCTCTCTCAGAACCCTCAGACAGAATTGACAGACTGGTTCCTTGATTTGGGCTTTTAGCCTCCTGAATTGTGAGACAATAAATTTCTATGTTATAAAGCCATCCACTTTGTGGTATTTTATTATGGCAGCACTAGTTGTAGACAGTGACAACAACTCAAGGAAGTCCTGAAGCATCCAATGATGATTGGGGTGAGGTCACACCTGTTAGGGAATGAGAATCCCTCGCTTTAGGTACCAAGGTTGTGAATGGTTCTTATAAGAAAGTCTTCATGAAAAGATCCCAACCAGGGACGTGTTGGAAATGGCTAGCACTGGCTCGCAAGAGCTGATTGTGCACCTCTCCTTCCAACTCTGTGTTCAGTGATGTCATGTTGGTAGCTTAAAACTGGCCATCATGCTACAAATGCTGCAAATTTGGGCTTCCTGCCCTCCACCCCTGGGACCAATTGTTAAACCAGGGCTTTGAACCAGTTTGCATTTCCATCCCAGATATACTGAATTAGAATCTACATTTTAACAAGATTCACCTTTAATGAGGTGATTCTTATGTATAACTTCCTGGAAACGTGTTAGAAATGCAAATTACCAGCAGGGGTTCAAACGTGAATGAACCAGTTTGAAGACCTGTGTTAAACATACGCCAGCACACCATTGCCTCAACCTGTCTTTGCAACATCATTGTATATGCTCATGCTTAAGCTCCTGTGATCCAGGAAAATATAATGATTCACAGTACTACATAAACACACTGATATTTTTCATCTCTGCTTTTTGGCACAGACTTTTCCCTCCACCTAAAATATTTGTTGTATTTTTTTCCTCATCAACTTACGTACTAAGCTGTTCATAGTTTTAACTGAAATGCTGCCTCTGCAATGAGATACTCTCTTTCACTAACTTCAACGCCAAAGGTAAAAATAACTTAAGTGACAGAGGCAATGTTCCAAAATATCGAAAAGGGAGATGTAAATGTTTTATGGACTATATATGGTCTATCTTTGTGATTGATCCATGTGTATGTGAATTAAACTTGTATTCTGTAGTTGTTGGGTATAGTATTTTATGAATGTTAATTAGGTCAAGTTTGTTGATAGTGTTCTTTGGGTACTCTATATCTTTTCTGATTTACTGTCTGTCATGGATTGAATTGTGTCCACCAAAACTATGTGTTAACTTGGGTAGGCTGTGATTCCCAGTATTGTGTGATTGTCCACCATTTTGTCATCTGATGTGATTTTCCTATGTGTTGTAAATCCTATCTCTATGATGTTAATGAGGCAGGATTACTGCCAGTTATGTTAATGAGGCAGAACTCAGTCTACAAGATTAGATTGTGTCTTAAGTCAATCTCTTTCAAATATAAAAGAGAGAAGCTAGCAGAGAGACATGGGGACCTCATACCACCAAGAAACTAGTGCCAGGAGCAGAGTGTGTCCTTTGGACCCAGGGTCCCTGCACTGAGAAGCTCCTAGACCAAGGGAAGATTGAAGACAAGAATCTTCATCTGGAGCGAACAGAGAAAGCCTTCCCCTGGAGGTGGCACCCTGAATTCTGACTTCTAGCCTACTAGACTGTGAGAGAATACTTTTCTGTTTGTTAAAGCCATACACTTGTGGTATTTATGTTTTAGCAGCACTAGATAACTAAGACGCTGTCTAATCTATCAGTTACTGAGAGAGGATTATTGAAATCCCTAGCTATAGATTTGGCTTTGTTTTTCCCTTTAGTTCTGTCATTTTTTGTTTTAGCTCTAAGATTTTTTAGTAAGTGAATACTCTAAGCTTATTGTGTTTTCTTGATGAATTGCACCTTTTAGCATTGTGAAATATTTACCTTTGGTAATCCTCTTCATCCTGAAGTCTATTGTGTCTGTCATAAATATACCCATACAAGGTTTTTTTTTTTTTTTTAATTCTTAGGAATTGTGTGATCCCCATGCATCTGTCAGTTTGTCGTACTGTGAGGGTTTGTGTGTTGCTGTGATGCTAGAAGCTATGCCACAGGTATTCAAATACTAGCTAGGTCACCCATGGAGGACAGGTTTCAGCTGAGCTTCCAGACTAAGACACACTAGGAAGAAGGACCCGGCAGTCTACTTCAGAAAAGAATTAGCCAGGGAAAACCTTATGAATAGCAGTGGAACATTGTCTGATATAGTGCCAGAAGATGAGCCCCTCAGGTTGGAAGGCACTCAAAAGATGACTGGAGAAGAGCTGCCTCCGCAAAGTAGAGTCGACCTTAATGATGTGGATGAAGTCAAGCTTTCGGGAACTTCATCTGCTGATGTGGCGTGACTCAAAACGAGAAGAAACAGCTGAAAATATCCATTAATAATCAGAACATGGAACGTACAAACTAGGAATCTAGGAAAATTGGAAATCATCAAAAAATGAAATGGAATGCATAAACGTCGACATCCTAGGCATTAGTGAGCTAAAATGGACTGGCATTGGCCATTTTGAATCAGATAATCATATGGTCTACTATGCAGGGAATGACAACTTGAAGAGGAATGGCGTTGCTTTCATCGTCAAAAAGAACATTTCAAGATCTATCCTAAAGTACAACGCTGTCAGTGATAGGATAATATCCATATGCCAACAAGGAAGACCAGTTAATAAGATTATTATTCAAATTTATGCACTAACCACTAAGGCCAAAGATGAAGAAATTGAAGATTTTTACCAACTTCTGCAGTCTGAAATCGATCGAACATGCAATCAAGATGCATTGATAATTACTGGTGATTTGAAAGTGAAAGTTGGAAACAGAAGAGGGATTGGTAGTTGAAAAATATGGCCTTTGTGATAGAAATGACTTTCACTGTATATGCCTTTGTATTTAATGTATGTTTATTATAATCAAGATGTTTTTAGGTCTTGTTATTATATACAGTCTGACAATCTCTGCTTTGTATTTGGTGTGTTTATTTATATTATTTATAGTAATTGATTTGTTTGGGTTTAAGTCTACCCTTTTGGTGTTTGGTTCTCATTAGTACCATCTGCTTTTTATACCTATTTCTCCTTTACTGCTTTTTTGAGTGAAAGTCAATATTCAAATATTGAATTAAATATTTTTTAGCATTCCATTATCTCTCCCTTGTTGGTGTTTTAGTTATAATTGTGAGTGTGTGTTCATACGTGTGTGAGTGTATGTGTGTTTGCTGGATACTCTAGAGATTACAATATGTAGCTGTAGCTTATTACAACTTACTTTCAAGTGGTATTCTACTACTTCAAAAACAATATAAGAACCTTATAACCATATATTTTCAATTACCACCCTCCTACTCCTTGTGCTCTATTAGTGATATATTTAACTTCTACTTATACTATGATATCAAATCATATTGTTATTATTTTTACTTTAAATGATCATTTTTGAAAAGATATATCTGTGTGTATGTAACAGGAATAATATATACTTAATATAAAATAGGAATAATTTTTAGAGTATCTTTTTATATTTACTAACATATGCACTTTTTCAAATGGACTTCAATCCTTTCTGCATCAGTAGATTTATATCTGATATAATTTATTTTTAGCCTAAAGAGCTTCTTTTAACATTTTCCTGTAGTTTTACTCTAATGGAAATTAATTATTTCAGGTTGTGTCTCATTGAAAGTAATGATTTTTTACCTATGTTTAAAGAATATTTTCATTGGATATATAATTTTAGAATGCCAGGTTATTAGTCTTTTAGCACATAAATGATGGTATTTAATTGCCTTCTGGACTCCATTGTTTCTCACAGGAAATTACACGTCATGTTTATTGTTGTTCATCTTTATTTAAGGTGTCTTTTGTCTCTGGCACTTTCAAGATATTTTTCTTGATTGCCACATATAGCTAGTGGCCACCATATTGGACAGTGTAGATATAGAACATTTCTGGCATCATAAAAAGTTCTATTGGATGAATCTAATCCATCAGCCTTTAAGTATTTGTGACTAGTTCAATTGTTTTCCTCTTACCAGCAGCTATGATGACTTTTTCATCCTCCTGGTCATTTGCCAAGTATAAAAACAGCTGTGGGTCTCTTTTCTTTTTTGATTAGAACATCACATTGTGGGTTTTAGTTTTTTAGAATTCGTTGTTACTTCCTAAGGTCTCTAATGGGCTTTAAAATATGTGATTTTGTAAAGTGTATGTTTGCATTGTTGGGGTAGGAACAATGTTCTCTTTTAACTTTCTGCACTCTTAGCATGAGTAGGAGCTCCTAATTGGATTTTGAGGCATAAGCTTCATACTACTACTACTAATAATAAAATCCTTCATTTTTTGGCATGGTTAGGAGTTGAGGAAGATTAGGAGAGTGTGGTAGGACGGACAGGTCTGAAGTTTAGGGTCCTCAGTTGTGGTATTCTTAATATCCTATTTTTTAACTTTAATACAGTAATGACTAACATTGCATATTAAAAGATTATAGAAATTCAGCAATGTAAGTGTTCTCAAAATTCACCTAGTCAGAAAATATACTGAAATACTAACACTTAATTAATGATCTTATAATTTTTTCTTGACTATATCCAGCAGTACAGAACTTATTAATTTCAAGAAAAGGAAGGAAACATCTAGGGCTGCTTATGACATGGCACCTTGCTTCAACCAGAACAAATGATCTGAGAGAGAGTGAATGACAAAGGCTGAAGACTGAGTGTATTTTATAATCTTAACTTGGAAGTAATATACTATCACTTCTGCTAATTTTTATCGCACACACAGAACTACACTGGAGCAGTGTAGGACAGAACTACACAAGAGTGTGAATAAGAAGTAGGTAGGAATCATTGAGGACCATCTTAGAGGCTCCCTACCACTTGGGTCAAATTTTTAACTTTAATACAGTAATAACTCTATTACTGTATATAATGTAATAGATTAAGCAAACAAATAAACAAAAACACTAGAATAAACTGTGGGAGAACTCTTAGAGTGAGAAATTTTTAAAGTGGGATAGACTTCCTAACCTTCACACAAACCCATAAGCCATCAAAGAAATAAGTGATATAGTTTACCATATAATACTAGTTAAGAAATATATGTCAAACTCCACCATAAGCAAATTCCAAAGAAAATCAGTAACCTAGAAAAAATGTAATTAACATCACGAATAAAAAGACTGATTTCCTAACTATATAAAAAGAACAGCAATGCATTAGATGGCCAACTTATATGAACAGATAGTTAGTAGGAAATGGTATACAAATAGATCTTAAACACATGAAAAATATGCTGTCCCTCACTCATAATAAGGGAAATATACATTTAAACTACACTGAAAATCTACTCTTCTCTGACCAGATTGGCAAAGATCCAAAAGTTAGAAAACACGTCATGTTGGCAAAAGTAGGGGGAATGTAAATTGGCACAACTCTTGTGAAAGGTACTTTTATAATTTAAGTTAAAATTACAGATATACATATCCTTTTACCTATCAATTCCACTTTCAGAAATTTTTACTACAAATATACTTGCACATATGCAAAATGATGTTTGTACGAGGCTATTTAATACAGCCTTGTTTCCAATAGTAGCACATTTGAAGCAAACCGAATAGCAATCTGTAAGAGACTGGTGAAATATATTGATGTATACCCAACAATGGAATACGCTATATAAAAAATGCTATATAAAACCTATGTAACAAATCAGGCAATTATTTATATTCCAATATAAAGAGGTCGCCAAGATACACTGTCAAGTGAAAAAAGGAAAGTGAAAATAGTGTATATAGTATGTTACCATTTACATAAAAATGGGGAAATATATTCATATGTGCTCGTATATACATAAACTATCGCTGAATGATATGTAAGAAACTAATAATAGTGCTTACATAGAGGGGCAGTGCAAATAACTGGGGGATAGAGAGACATTTTACTGTATATCCTTTTATACCTTTTGAATTTTGAATCACAATGGTAGAGGATCAGTGAAAATGAGGGGAACCTTTGATGAGATGTATAGCCACCACAATGGACTCAAACATACCAAGGATCATGAAGATGGTGCAGGACCAGGCAACTGTCCTTCTGTTATACATGGAATCACCATGAATCAGAGCAGACTCCACAGCAACTAACAATTCATGCTGAATTACAACAAATGCTAACAGTATACAGACAAGCATTTTTAACCTTACCCAGAGTAGTACTGGCACAAAAATGAAACCATGGCACACCTTATCTGCCTGCAGTGTTCAGCAACAACTGCTGATGACCTTCTAAGACTTCTGACATTTTCCAAGATTTTGTCACATTTATCAGCAGTTGCTGCAATTTAACTATAGAAGAAATAGTGGTGTGTTGAATAACTATATATTTGGGTTTGTTTTTGTTTGTTTTCGTTTGTTTTCATTGTGCCGTACAAAACTCTCTGGTTGTAGAGTTGTTGGCAATAAGCAGCAGAGCTAATTGGAGGCTAGGCTGTGCCAGGTAGTTGTAATATAACCTAGGGAGGGCTTCACAGATCTGCTTTCAATATGGGCACTATATCTGCTTCATCCATTTCATTTATATCTTTGAATTTGCTGGTGAAAATTAAAAATATAGTGGAAATTAATGACCAAGAAGGAAGAAGAGAGAGAAATAGATGCAGATCTGGAGTTGATGTTTTAGTAATACAACCTAGAAAAAAAAATGAGAATACACATTACTCTGTTACAGAGGCAGGAGCTGAGCAATGAGTGAGGAGGCTAAGCAAACTAGGTCAGAGAGCTTTGCTAGACTCTAGTAGGAGGTAGTTAAGCAAGAAACTAAAGCAATATTACCCTGTATATTTGCAAAATCAGTTCACAAATATGCCTGGCTATCATGCCAAGCTAAGTAAAATACATGTTGCCCCCAAATTCCTGCCTTAAACATCCAAGTTACTTGATATCTGGGGTCATGAGTAGACTGAGAATGGGGAGTCTACAGATATTAAATCAGATGTGTGATTCGAGATATAAGACTGTTAAGGACAACTTATGCTAGTGACAGCCTATCCATAATAACACTACCAGTTCCAGTACCACTTGCCATCAAGTTCATTCTGACTCATGATGACCCCATACGTGTCAGAGTAGAACTGTGCTCCACAGGGTTTTCAATGGCTGATTTTTCAGAAGTAGATCACCAGGCCTTTCTTCTGAGGTGCCTCTGGGTGGATTAGAGCCGTCAACCTTTTGGTTAGCAGATGACACATTAACCATTTGCACCACCCAGAGTCTCCCATATAGTATTATGACACTCTAATAATGACAGATGAATTTACATGCCTTGGGAAAGATCAGGAAAGGCTTCATAGAGGTGGTCATCATTCAGTGGAGTTGCAAGAGATGAATGGAAGTTTTTCAAGAGGATTAGGGATAGGATGGAATGGGAACGGAGGGACGGCATTCTAGGAAAAGGATAATGTATAAGTAAAGGCAAGGAGATTTAAAATAACAGGAATTTAAAGTATTTCAAAATCAGTTTTTTAAATTTTTTTGACACACAAAGGCCATCCCTTTGCAAGTGGTATAAAAATGGACTAGTGATTAAGTTTAAAATATGGGGCATTTGACAAATACTGCTTTCTTTTCAATCTTTGACGACTTCTGAAATTCAATGATGTCAGGATATCTTATCTTTTGTTTCCTTAGAAGAGTATATGAGGCATTTTATGATCTAAAAAGACTTAAGAAGTAGGAATAGATTAAATCATAAAATACCTGATATAATATTGTAAGGAATTTTGATTTTAGTGTGTAGGAAACTGGGTATTATTTGATATGATCAAGCTGGCAATTTAGACAGATCACTCCTTAATATACGTGAATGATGATTTTCAATTAAGATGTAGAGTGACATGGCCACATTAGAGACAAGCAAGTTAGGAGGATTTGGAAATAGACAAAAGAGAGAGATAATAAGGATCTGAAATTAAAAGCTAGCAATGAAGGGGCAAAGGAAGGGATGGGCATAAGAGATATAAGATATTACTTTTAGGAATGAGGGAAAAGGAAATTCCAAGGATGTATTACAAGGCATTATTTGAATTATCCTGATGTCGTTGAATTTCAGAAGAGTCACCAAAGTCTGAAAAGAAAACAATAGCTGTCAAATGTCCCATGTTTTAAAGTTAGTCACTAGTCCATTTTTACAGCACTTGCAAAAGGGTGTTCTTTGGATGACAAAAACAAAAATAAACAAACAAACAAAAAAAACCCCACACTGCAATAGTCCACCCCTATATCTAGGATTCTGAAGAAAAGGCTAAGAATTAATGAGCGATTGAAGAAGCCAGAGATTCAAATTTATTTGGAGAGAGTTGTTGATATTTTTTGCTTCTCATGGGTGAGAAAAGGAGCAGGTTTCTACCCACCTCAAATCAAGTGACGGGGTACTTCAAGAGGAGCTTGACATGTGTTCCCTGGAGTTTAGGGATGCAGGGACTGTTATCTGACTCACATCTGAAAAGTCAGAAGTGAAAAAGCTATGGCTTGAATTCATCTGCATTTCTGCCAAATGAAGACATAAGCTGCACTGCAAATGTCCTGTACTTCTAGAGTTCATTGGTGAAAAGGATGAGATTTTGTTTCCTGTGGACCAGATGAGGAGCCCATGGGAAAGAAGACAGACTAAGATCTCTTGAGAAGGGACTCTGCCAAGAGGACTATTGGAGAATTAGGCAACCCCAGAAAATGAATGGACCACCAGACAACCAGAAGATGAAGGATAAGCAGCTGGAAAAAAGAGGCAATGCACAGGTCAAGGGAAGTGTAGGATGGGGAATCATTAAATAACCCACAAAAATACCCTATAAGAGAGAGAGACCTAGAAGTTATACACCCACAACAGTGTTTACCAATATCAGATTACAATTATGCCAAGCAAGTACAACTGTCCTATCTCTTACTTCCTTTCCTTCTTCTCCACCATAACCCATGGGTTAGAAGGGAAGACTTGGCATAATAGCATTCAGTCATTCATTCATCCACTATCTCTTGAGTGCACACTATGTAAACAATACTTTTCTAGGTTCTGGGAAACAGTGAACAAAACTAAACGAAAACAACTCAGTTCTCATTAGAGTTTGAAAACGACTTAAATAGCAATTGGAGCTGCCCACTATTTCATCTAGAATGCTCCTTAGAAGCAAGGATGGTGAGACTACTATCTCACATACTTTGGACACGTTATCAGGAGGGACCAGTCTCTGGAGAAAGGCATCATGCTTGGTAAAGTAGAGGGGTCAGCGAAAAAGAGGAAGACCTTCAATGAGATGGACTGACACCGTGGCTGCAACAATGGGCTCAAGCATAACAACCATTGTGAAGATGGTGCAGGATCAGGCAGTGTTTCGTTCTGTTGTACATAGGGTCACTATGAGTCGGAACCGACTAGATGGCACCTAACAACAACAACTATTTCATCCATAAGTGGCAAAAAACAAGCTGAATAAGTGACTTGGAAGGGGAAAATGGAAAAAAAGAATGAAGTTGATGTCAGCTTGTACCTTAGTCAGTCTAGCTTGTTCAACAAACTTCCACATTTCTGAGTTGGATATATGGTAGAAATAGAGAAGGAATCAAGAATGGCTGCTATTCTCTATACCAGGAACACTGGAGTAAGAACACATGGAGTTGAAGAGTGTTTGTGGGTGTGTGTGTATGTAGCTGATGAGTTCAGTTTTATACGTCTTGAGTTTGAGAAGACTATGGACCATGCATGTGAGATGTCTAGCAGACAGTTGTAGATACAGGTAGGGAGCTTAGAAGAGAGACTTGGTTACATAATTTAATTTTGGAATTATTATACAGTTAGTAATTGAAGCATTGGGAGTGGATGAGTTTACCCAGGTGAAGTTTGAGAAGTAATAAAGGAGGAACTAGGGAAAAACTCTTATAAACTCCAATATCTAATGAACATTCAAGAAGAATAATTTCAGAAGGAGAGTAAAAAGAATAGCCTGAGAGATAGAAAAAAAAGACATGAGTTTCAAAAAGAGGGGAATAAAAAACAGTATCAAATACCTCAGAAGAGTCCGTTAAGACTCCTCTTAAAGGACTCTTCTGAGGTATTTGATATGATTTAATAAGAGGCCATATAATTGGGACGTTAGTAGATGTAGATCACTAATGATCTTTATTAGAGCAGTTGGGATTGAAGCGAGGATTAATAATGGCATATGACTCAGGAGGGACCAGTCCCTGGAGAAGGGCATCATGCTTGGTGAAGTAGATGGTCAGCAAAAAAGAGGAAGACCCTCAACAAGATGGATTGACACAGTGGCTGCAGCAATGGGCTCAAGCATAACAAGGATTGTGAGGATGGCGCAGGACCGGGCAGTGTTTCGTTCTGTCATACGGAGGTTCACTATGAGTCGGAACTGACTCAACAGCACCCAACAACAACAAATAACATGACTCTTACAACAATGATTCTCACACTTGGATAATATATGGGCCATTTTTAAAGGAAAAACTATCTTGTGACTTAAATGATTTTTATCATGTTACTTAAATATTGGCAGGCCTAAAACTAGATATAAATTATTTCCAAAAATAGTAAAATAATTAAATTACAAATTAAACACATAAATATAAAATTTAAATATACAGTATTAATTTAATATGATAATGATATTTTACTGAAATCAAAGCACAGCCCAGTACAATTCAGTTGTATAACGTACTTTGATGAATCATTTTAACATTTAAAAAACCATTGAGGTGTAATATACATAGAATAACCTTGAGGAATCTTTTGAGCTTTATAGTGACTTCATTTTTTTAATGACTTAACTCTTCCACCATTTTTCTCCTTTCCCACTTTTGTTTGTACAGCACACGTGCTATCATTTGGCCTTCACAGAGCCTGAACTCATTAACTGTATCATAAAACTGTCTCTTTCATTTGTATTAGACAACGAAAGAGGTGCTTTCACTGGCATAAATCTGATTACAAACATAAAGACAAATCTGGCCTCTGAAATTATATCAAGGCAGTCCTCCAGATGATCTAGAATATGCTTATATTGTTTATTGAAATTCTAGAAAGTAACACACACACATGCATGCTCACAATTTTATCAGTTACTTTCAGAACCCCAAGGGTATGTTCGCAGAGCCTAGTTTGAGAAGCAAAGCCTTACACTATTTACATTGAGAAGACTTATACTTCTTTTTTCCTAAGCTGATTTATGATGAGCGCGTTGTTAAGTGCCTTCCAGTTGCTTCCAACTCATAGTGACCCTACGTATAACAGAATGAATTATTGCTCGGTCCTGCACCATCCTCACAATTGTTGCTATGTTTCAGTCTATTGTTGCAGCTACTGTGTCAATCCATCTCATTGAGGGTCTTTCTCTTTTCCCTGACCAATGATGAGCATAGACTTTATCATTATTAATATCTGTATCCTGCCCTCAGTGATTACCTCAGTTTTTGGAATAGAAAGATGCTTAAAATATTTGATAAATGTATGGATGAATGAATGAATATCATATTCTCTCTTTCCTAACCTGAATCACAGAGATTAAATCAAGCACACTTGTGTGGACCAGTTGTGTTTAGTAGCATCTTTTTCAATCATTCTGCTCCTAAATCAACTCATCAAGCTATGCCATAAAGGAAGAAAACACAACAGAAAATGACAGCCTTAGACTACAGCCAGACCCTCACGAAAGCCAGTCCCGGCACTGTGCTCTTCCCAATGGGCTTTGGGACTCAGGCAGCCTTCTGATGTGAGCTGCCACAGTTGGTTGCTGACACACGCATATGCAGCAGCAGCATGCCAGCAGGGCTTCAGAACTGGAACTGCACCATCCTTAGCAACAACCTGAAAACTATGTAGTTGTCCACTGGATAAGCTTTGCACAGCTGGAAGTCGCTTTCACATATATTCCGATGCAGCCTGTTTACACTTTCACAGATTTCTAGGAGCACCCAATTAATTAAAAACGTGGGCAGAGGTGGAAGTGGAAGCAACAAATCACCCACATGATGATGACACATCCAGCTAAAGTTCCCAGAGGCTCACTGACTGAAGCTGGGTCACTATTCTAGAAGTTGTTCTTGTGTGTCATCCAGTCAATTCCGACTCATAGCAACCCTATAGGACAGAGTAGAATGCCCCATAGGGTTTCCTAAGCTGAAATCTCATGAGAGCAGATTGCAGGTCTTTTCTCCCGCATTTGAACCACCAACCTTTTGGTTAGTAGCCAAGTGCTTAATCACGGTGCCACAAGGGCTCCTAGTCTAGAGGTTAGAAGCCCTAAATGCCTTCAGTGTGGCAGTGGCTACCAGACAGCATGGTCTCTTTGGCACACGTCACTGTGTGCTGGTTCCTAACTCAGGGCCGTTACTGAAGCTCTCTGTTGCCTTTCCCGCCTACCTGCTTCTGCCTTTGCATATTTCCTCCTGGAATGGCTTCTGCCAATTCATGTTTCTTGCTTTCTTCCGCAACCTTGGTCCACCTCTTCTCAGAAACTTTATCCGACTAACATCAAGGACTCCCTACCTTTTGCTTCTCAGTCTGTCTTACTTAGAAACGTCCTGAGAGTTGGTAACCTGGGGTCAAAGCAGAATGTGGGCTTTGAAATGAGGGAGATCATGTTCAATTCCCAGCTGCAATAATTACATTTGTGGCCATCAAAGAGGGTCTCAAAATCACATTCTACCTACTTATCTAAACATTTGGGATAACAACCCTTACCTCCTAAGATTGTTGTGAGGGTTAAATGAAATGATAGATGTAAACTACCCAGTTCAGTATGTGGCGTGTTGCTGTTAGTTGCCATTGACTAAGTCATGGCGCCACTATGTGTGCAGAGTAGAATGGCTCCACTCAGTTTTCGATGCTGTGACCTTTTGCGGGCGGGTTGCAGATGAGGCACATAATAGTTGTTCATTCAAGACTGTCTTTAGATTTTGTTGCTATTTTGTTATTATATGCATCCAACCTTTAAAATGGATGGTAAATAATTGCTAAACTGCTTCCACTGCCAAGCTTTTGGATTAACACATCTTTAAGTAGGTAGTGGTGTGCCTGAAAGCAAGACCTGTCTTATTTTTGCATCACCAGTACCCAGCAAGTGCCTGGGATATAGTAGGTGCATAGTAAATATTCAGTGAATGAATGGATGCGGGCATGCATGAACACGTGAAAAGTGATTCTATAATTCATGTCCGTGTTTAAACAACCAACTGGCATATATGTTGGCTGAAATATCCCTCAGTATCTGTTTTCTATGTCACACCAGTGTTAATAAAGTCTTTCCTAATTTTTCTCAGGTAATTAGTTTCAAAGATTATTGCCTTATTGGCAAATCTCCCCATCCCCACCCCCCAGCACTACTAGGGATAGCTGAAATAGATGAAACATACTCTTGCTATAGAATGATATTAATGTATTTAATTTACATAAAACAATGTTAGCTCGGTGGTTGGTATATAAAGCTGCTGACACCACCTTGCCACCAGCTGTCACCGTTCTAATTTTATGAGTGGTGGGCTGGATTCAGCCTGGCTAAGTACCTAGGGAGTCTTTCCGTTTAGATTGCCTCCATGTCTCCACAAGCTCTCCTGACATTCACCCCGCCATTACTCCAGGCTTAGTCTACATTCTACACTTCTAGTTCTCAAAGACCACAGGGAAGCTTGTGCCCACCCCAGCTGTGAACCTGACTCGCCTAGGCTGAATCCATGTTTTATATGCTAGAGGTTGAACACTTCCTAATCTGTCCAGGAGGAGGTGGGCTAATTTCCTTTCGCCAGAAGTCACCTACCTCTTTCCTCACTCGCACATCAGGTCTTACTCTGTTCCTTTTCCATGAGGCAGAGTGACCACTTCAAGCCTTCTTTTCTTCATCCACAAGCAGATTCCTGTGTCTGTAATATCTCTGACAATACCATTGCTATAACTTGGTGGTTCTGTTTCCTGATCCACTAGCATACGACACCTCCTAGTCACCCATGGGAGAAACTTCAAATTCATTCTAGAGTCTTTCATATCTATACTCCTCCACCCATCCAGTCAGTTAAACCCTTTAGATTCTAGCTTTGAAATGTCTTCCCTGTCAGTCCCAATTGTTCCCTTCCTTTCTATTCACACTGTCACTACCTTTGTTCAGGTGCACATCTATCTTCCAAACTAACTGGCCTCTCTGTCGTCTTTAGTCTCTTATCTCTTTAGTCCAATCTTCATATCGTTCCAGAATTTTCTTCCTAAAGCAAAGGGGCATCTGCCATTCTGCTCCTCAAAATGTCAATGACTCCCAATTTCCTTCAAAATACGCTCCAAAATTCTTAGCACAATATTCATTACCATACCCCAAATCGCTTTTTCAGTTGCACGTCCAAATATACCCTTCCTTGAATATTAAACTTAAGTCTTAACAGAGTACTTAGCCTCCACAGACCCTAAACATTTTTCTGCCTCAGCATTTCCGTTCAGACTCTTCCCTCTGCCTGGATGGCCACGAGCTCCCATTTCATTTCTGCCTCCTGGAATCATCTTTCTCTTCCCTCAAGGCTCGTATTCAGTGCCCTAGTCTCTCTAGTGCTTTTCTACACCACAAGTACAATTCTTATCCTGGATTTAACACCACTTTCATCGTGCCTCACATAATACAAAGTATTTACCTACCTACCTTCTCCTAGAGTTTAAGTACCTAGAGGGCAAGGATCATCCTTCTACCCTCACAACACACAGAACACTAACTGGCACATATAATGAACACGAGAAATGTTTATTGCATTTAATCAGATGACGTGTAAAATTTTCAAGTCTATTTGAAAGGATAAAGGTTTCTTTTTTGCACGAAACAATGCCCAAAACAGCTCAGTTGTGTGAATTGCTTGTCAGTATAGCCTGAGAATTGAGTTTCTGGCAAAATTTTTCTGCAAGATCACATTTTCTTTTCAATATCAGAAAGCTTTCTCTTGCTCTTATTGGATTCAAAGCACTTGGAGTCATATGTAAGAATCTGTATATTTTCTAAATTAATAATATCCTGACACTCTATGGCAGTGCTGAAGTGGAATCTCTTTTAGACTGATGGACTGTGAATGATTTCGTTAAGCTACTACTGTGCCAGAAAATAGCAAATAGCAAATCCATTACCAAGCAGCATATCCTGATTTCATAGTTTAAGAAATTGAAAAAAGGAGGAATTTGGAGCAGGAGAACTGAATTGTCATGAAAGAAAATGACAACATCTCAGGCATCTCACCATATGACTGAGAAAGATATTTAACAGCATATATTTGAAGTAACTGAAATAGATTTAAAATTTGAGTCTTGCATTTTAAACACAGGTGGGGGTGTATACTAATTCCTATAGGCTGAAACAAACAAACAAAAAAAAACATAAACAAAGCATGCATAAAATGCTGGGGTTTCCTCCTTATATACTTATACTGATACTGATAGATGATATCAGAATTTCCATATGTTTTATTTCTTTGTAAAATACAGACCGGACTTTAAGATTTGCCATTAATGGGAAAACTCAGTTGTCGAATGACATATTTAAAGAAACCTGATACATATTTTTAGAAAAAAAAATCAGAGTCCCTAAAGCACTTGTATATTAACTCAGTGTGTATGTATGGAGCTCTGTTTTAACAATACCTAACTTTTTCATAAGGGAGGTGCCCTTGGCTGCTAACTGACAGGTCGGCGATTGAAACCCATCAGTATCTTTGTGGGAGAAAGATGTGGAAGCCTGCTTCCATAAAGATTTACAGCCTTGGAAATCCTGTGGGGCAGTTCTACTCTGTCCTATAGGGTTGCTATGAGTCAGAATTGACTCTACAGCAACAGTTACTTTTCCATAGCTTTCACGTTGTCAAAGCTCTTCCACATTTATCATTCCATTTGAATCTCAATATATGAGAAAGGTATATTACCCCCATTTTCCAGTGAGGTCATTGAGTCTCAAATAACCAAAATGATTTTTCTAAACTTAACTGGGACTGGAGGCCTTGCACTCTAACTCCAAGTCCTATATTATTTGTACTCTGTTCTGCTGCACACTGTACACCTGGTGGTGTTAAGTACTGGGGAAAATATAAAGACTGAAACCAAAAGGTACTTGCCCTCACGTAGCTTACAGTTGGTTCATTTGATAAAATGTATTCAAAAGACTGTTATTTGCAAACGTGTAAATGAGTAATTGTGACTAGAAAGGAATAGGTTAGTAGAGGTATGGAGTAAATTATCCAGCTAATTGTAATGGACTTTTCGTAAGTTTTCTTAGCTTGCATGTGTAGCCTTTATGATAATTTGATTCTTCAAAAAAATAAAGCCAGATGAATCAAGATGTGTCTGGCCAAAGCTAAAGGTTATTTAAAAATTATTAAATGTATGTAGATATACTCTAAGCCTGTTTTTTTTTACCCATCTCTAATCCCTGTTGCATCTCTGGTCCTTGCCTAAGCCTCACTCTACCAATACCAGTTGCCTTCTAGTTGATTCTGACTCATGGGGACCCCATATGTGTCAGAATAAGACTGTGCTCCATAGAGTTTTTAGTGGCTGATTTTTTTGGAGGGAAGTAAATCACCAGGCCTTTCTTCCTTCTGGGGTGGACTCGAACCTCGAACTTTTCAGTTAGCCTACTGTGTTAACCGTTTCCACCACCCAGGGACTCTTCTAGTCTCAATTTATTCCTGAGCCTCACTTCAACTCCAGACATCAGCCCACCCCTTATTTCTTCCTGTCTCTAACCATTTAGGTAGGATCCATCAATAGAAGAGTTTGCATTTGTATATTACTTGTATTATTGATTATTTTTTTAGAAAGCAAAACAAAATAAGCAGACTTGTAAAATGTACTTTCATAAAAATGTCAATGGCAAAGTGATTGAAAGAGATAGTCTTGACAACAGGTTGGCTGTGCCCAAATGTTTAGCTAAAGGAGTGTACTAGTTGTGTATTGCTATGTAACAAGTTACCCCAGAACTTCACAACTGAAAAACAACAAGCATTTATTACCTCACAGTTTCTGTGAGTGAGAAATTTGGAAATGGGTTAGCTGAGTGGTTCTGGCTCAGAGAGTCTCATAAACTTTCATTCAAGATGTTGTCTGGGGCTGCAGTCATCTGAAGGCTTGACTGAGGCTGGAGGATTCACCTCCAAGATAGCTCACTCCCATGGCTGCTGTGAGGAGGGCTCAGTGTCTCACCATACAGACCTCACCATAGGGTGACTGAATGTCCTCACAAGGCCTTCCCCAGAGCATGTGACCTAAGAGAGTAAAAGCAAGGCAGAAGCCAAGCCACAGGTGTTTTATGACCTAACCTCAAAAGTCACATACTTTTGCCACATGCTACTGCTCACTCGGAACAATGCTGGTACAATGTGGGAGGGGACTACATAAAGCTGTGAACATCAGAAGGAGGATCATTGGAGTCATCTTGGAGGCTGGTTATCACCAGCAGCTACGTACTCTTAGAAGCATAGCAACAATGCTGTAACCTTAGGGACCTCAACATTCTTATATCAGGAAAACTTGGGTGAATAGGAATGGTAAGCTTCTTTTAGAGCATCTAAACCTTGTTCTTCACTTTAAGGTTGAATTTCTCAGTGAGCTTCATAGATCAGGGGAACTGACATCATAGATCAGGGGTCAACAAACTATGATCTATGGATCAAATCCTGCCCTTCAGTGAGCTATGAGTAGTTTTTTCATTTTTAAAGGGCTGTAAAGTAAGTAAATAAGTAAATGAACACTTAAATAGTAACATGCTATGGAGACTATAAGAGGCCTGCAAAATCTAAAACATTTACTAACTGGCCCTTCAAAGAAAACCTTTGCCAATCCTGCCCTCGATAATCAAAATATGTATAAAATAGCTAATAAAAAATAAAAGTTCAAACTCTGCTACATTGTGTGGTAAGATATGTAGACATGGATCAAGAAGTGTATTTCTCCTTAGGTAGAATGCTAGTGATCATGGGATTCCAGTTGTAGTAGAATTGATTGTGACTCATGGTGATCTCATGTGTGCAGAGTAGAACTGCACTCCATAGAATTTTCAAGGCTATGACCTTTCTGAAGCAGATCGCCAGGCCTTTCTTCTGAGGTGCTTCTGGGTGGGTTCAAACTACCAACCTTCCTGTTAATGTTTGTGCGCTTAATGTTTGTGCAACCCACGCCTCCTGATCATGGGATACTAGACTCTTAACTTCTCCACTTAAATAATTATAACTACATAGCTTGAAATCTACTTATTGTGGAATACCCTAACCTGTTGCCATCGAGTCGATTCCAACTCATAGTGACCCTATAGGACTGAGTAGAACTGCCCCATAGGGTTTCCAAGGAGAGGATGGTGGATTCGAATTGCCGACCTTTAGGGTAGCAGCCGAACTCTTAACCACTGTGCCACCAGGGCTACCCAGAATATCCTAAGCTGCAGACAATTAATCTCATCTGCACAAAAGAAAGACTCCACAGTGAAATATGTTTCAGAATAAATGCTCTGAGGGAAGTCCTTCAATAATTAATTTTAGACTACTTCATCCAGCATTTCCAAACCCATGTTATCATAAACCATTGTTATTTACCTGTTAACTTCTACTAACATATCACGTGTGTAACTGTCAAATAGATTCTCCATTGTCCCACTTCATGGTACACTAATAGGCTTAGTTCAAACCTTGTTCTTCCTAGAATAGGTGTATCTGAGGCAACTTCTCAGGGGAACTGGGTCTGTGCTAAGACAAGACTCTTGACACAGGCTGATTCTCACGCTCAATAGGTAGTTGGCTGTTGAAAGCACTAAGTCCATATTGAGTCAAATTCCCACTCATGTGACTCTCTGAAAGTTGACTGGTGCAGCTCTTGAAGATAGGACAGTAGGCTAATCCAATCTTGCATTCAGCTTGGCTCCTGGACACTTGAATAATACTTCTGTGCTGTGTTCTTATGACCCATCTGCCCTCTTTTCCCTGTTTTCAGAACATTTTCCTGTGGATAGAACCCAGGAATCTATATTTTATTAAATTCCAGTTGACTCAGATGCAATCAGATTACCGGCTAGCATGTGAAAACACATAGTTTTCAACAAACAACTTCATAAAAATGCCAGCTTTTGCGGATTTATGACATGAACTTTAGTCCTTGGCCTTTTGCTTTGTATTCTAAAACACATTAATGACGACATGTACACGTATGACATAAAAGACACATATTCTATTGCAAGTGCATAACTGTGCTGTTATATTTGGATAATCCTGAAGCCACCCTAATGCATATAAAAATGAAAACCATTCTCCAAAGTTCAACATATTGGCTATGAATAGTGCTTCTAGTAGTACGCTGAAATTGGCCTGTACAACTCCGGAGAGTCGATTGTGTGCATCTTTTCCCAACTGCACAGTCAGTGACTGCACATTGAGATGGACATTAAAACTAATTGGGGCACAGTGTTGTGTTATAACACTGAGGCTGAGAATGGCTGCCTCACTTTTGTCATTGCTGTTTTCAAAATAGAGTGCTTTAGTAGCACACAGATCTCAATTCAAATTCTGATGTTTTCACTTACTAGCTTTGTGATCAATGTATTCTGAGATTCCACTAATAGGAAATTTGCATAATAACATGAATTCCTAGCATGGCTACTGTGAGTATTTTGGATGGCTTGTGTAAATTATATTGCATATTACAAACATAACTCAGGGATATTACGGGTTCGGTTCCAGATTACCGCAATAAAGTGAATGTCGCAATAAAGAAAGTGAGTCACAAGAATTTTTTGGTTTCCCACTGCATATAAAAATTATGTTTACACTATACTGTAGTCTATTAAGTGTGCAATAGCATTATGTCTAAAAAAACAATGTACATACCTTAATTAAAAAATACTTTATTGCTCAAAAATGCTAATCATCATCTGAGCCTTCAGGGAGTCGTAATCTTTTTGCTGGTGGAGTGTCTTGCCTCGATGTTGATGGCTGCTGATTGACCCAGGTGGTGGTTACTGAAGGTTGGGGTGGCTATGGCGATTGCTTAAAATCATACAATGAAGTTTGCTTCATCAATTGACTCTTCCTTTCACGAAATATTTCTCTGCAGCACGTGATGCTGTTTGATAGCATTTTACCCACAGTAGAACTTCTTTCGAAATTGGAGTCAATCCTCTCAAACTCTACTGCTGCTTTATCAACTAAGTTTATGTAAGATTCTAAATCCTTTGTTGTCATTTCAACAATGTTCACAGCATCTTCACTAGGAGTAGATGGCATCTCAAGAAACCACTTTCTTTGCTCATCCATAAGAAGCAACTCCTCATTTGTTAAAGTTTTATTATGAGATCGAAGAAATTTGGTCACATCTTCAGGCTCCACTTCTAGTTCTCGTTGTCTTGCTATTTCCACCACATCTGCAGTTACTTCCTCCACTGGAGTCTTGAACTCCTCAAAGTCATCCATGAGGGTTGGAATCAACTTCTTTCAGAGTCCTGTTAACGTTGGTATTTTGACCTCCTCTCATGATCAAGAATGTTCTTAACGGGATCTAGAATGGTGAATCCTTTTCAGAAGGTTTTCAATTTACTTTGCTGAGACCCATCAGAGGAATCACTGTCTATGGCAGCTGTGGCCTTACAAAATGTATTTCTTAAATAATAAGACTTGAAATTTGAAATTACTCCTTGATTCACGGGCTGCAGAATGGATGTTGTGTTAGCAGGCATGGAAACAACATTAATCTCTTTGTACATTTCCATCAGAGCTCTTGGGTGAGCGGGTGCATTGTCAATGAGCAGTAATATTTTGAAAGGAATCTTTTTTCTGAGCAGTAGGCCTCAACAATGGGCTTAAAATATTCAATAAACCATGTTTTAAACATATGTACTGTCATCCAGGCTTTGTTGTTTCATTTATAGAGCACAGGTAGAGGAGATTAAGTATAATTCTTAAGGGCCCTAGGATTTTTGGGATGATAAATGAACAATGGCTTCAACAGAGAGTCACCAGCTGCATTAGCCCCTAACAAGAGAGTCAGCCTGTCCATTGAAGCTTATAAGCCAGGCATTGACTTTTCCTCTCTAGCTATGAAAATCCTAGATGACATCTTCCAATATAAGGCTGTTTCGTCTACATTGAAAATCTGTTGTTTAGTGTAGCCACCTTCATCAATTATCTTAGCTAGATCTTCTGGGTAACTTGCTGCCGCTTCTACATCGGCACTGTTGCTTCACCTTGTACTTTTATGTTATGGGGATGACTTCTTTCCTTAAACCTCATAAACCAACCTCTGCTAGCTTCAAACTTTTCTTCTACAGCTTCCTCACCTCTCTCAGCCTTCATAGAATTGAGGAGAGTTAGGGCCTTGATCTGAATTAGGCTTTGGCTTAACGGAATATTGTGGCTGGTTTGATCTTCTATCTAAACCACTAAAACTTTCTCCATATCAGCAATAAAGCTGTTTGGCTTTCTTATCATTTTTGCGTTCACTGGAGTAGCACTTTTAATTTCCTTCAAGAGCTTTCTTTGCTTTCACAACTTGGCTAACTGGTGCAAGAGGCCTAGCTTTCAGCCTGTCTCGGCTTTCGACATGCCTTTCTCACTCAGCTTAATCCTTTCTAGCTTTTGATTTAAAGTGAGAGACGCGTGATTCTTCCTTTCACTTGAACACTTAGAGGGCATTGTAGGGTTATTAACTGGCCTAATCTCAATATTGTTGTGTCTTAGGGAGTGGGGAGACATGAGGAGAGGGAGAGAGTCGGAGGAATGGCCGGTCAGTGGAGTAGTCAGAACACACACAACATTTATCTATTAAGTTTGCTATCTTACATGGGCGGGGTTTGTGACGCCCCAAAACAATTACAATAGTAACATCAAAGAGCACTGATCACAGATCACTGTAACAGAAATTATAATGAAAAAGTTTGAAATATCGTGAGAAGAACCAAAATGTGACACAGAGACACAAAGCGAGCGCATGCTGTTGGAAAAATGACACCAATAGCCTTGCTCAATGCGGATTGCCACCATCCTTCAATTTGTAAAAACCGCAGTATCTGCAAAATACAGTAAAGCGAAGCACAGTAAGATGAGATATGCCTATACCTGGTACATGGTAAGCACTAAATTCATGGCAATATAGGGTCACTATGAGTCAGAATCGACTCGACGGCAACCGACTACTATTATTATTCTTATCTTTCCTATAGGAGCAGTGATCTCAGCTCCAGCCTAAGGTGGGATCCAATATCTGGGTCTCTGCTTGTGAGATCCTCATATTGTTCCTCACCTTCCACTTCAGTCCACAGACTTCACTCTCAGCCCTCCTCAGTCTGACTTCAGGACCTCCCTAGGACCGATGTTTCAAAGTCTCTTGTCTGCATGCTCTCAGACGATCTGGTGGACATTCAGCTTCCTTGCAGTCTAGAATGGAGGACAAGGGGTAGGAATAAGAGTAATTGTACAGTGATAAAACTACATCAAATTGGTTACTACTTTAAAACATTATCATGCCCCCCACCCACCCAACCCCCCCATATACGCGAGTCCTTATGATAGAATAATACGGTGATACTACTAGAGAGATACAACAGGGAGTGATGACAAATGAAACACTTCAAATATGCAGCAAACGTGTATTTTCAAATATCTAGAAGGCTCTTTAAAAGGTTTGAAATTATATATTTGACATGTCTTCAAGAAGCTGGTTAATCATCCTATAAGAGACAATCACAGAGCTTTAGGTTGTCATGATCTGACCTTGGGCACCTTGACAATCCAGGACAGTTTTCGTTTTCTTGTCTTTTTTGTTAACCACAGGCTGCATTGTTGACCCACCTCCATTAGCTGACCGGCAGATATTTTCTGTTGGTCTTAACAAGAATTGATTCTGTTCCATTCAATCGGCATTTACTAAGGGCCTGTGTGCATTTTGACTTCAATTTCCTTTTCTAAAATGCAAACAAATTATTTTAGGCTTTAGGGGGATTATGAGAGATGTAATTGTTATTTTCCAGCCTGGCTGTGCTGCTATTTATTTTTATGTAACTATATAAACACAGGTGTGTATTTGCTGATACTTTGCTTATTTAGATGAGGAAATAAGAATAATTTCCAAAATAGTAGAGTTATACAAGCTCTTGGACCAGGAAATGTGTGTTAGTTACCTTCCTATTTCGTCATAACTGAGCACAGTGCCTTGTACAAGAAGGTGCTCATTAAATGTTTGTTGCATTGAAGCATTCTTTACAGCTAGGTATCCACAATGAAGAATGTTCCTTTACGTTGAAACTCACCACCCACGGTGCTAGATGCATTGTCATCACTTGAAACACAGTGAAACATCATGCTGAGATTATGGAGTATTTCACAATTTCATTAGATGGTGTCTTCGTTATCTAGTGATGCTATAACAGAAATAGCACAAGTGGATGGCTTTAACAAACAGAAATATATTTTCTCATAGTTTAGCAGGCTAAAAGTCCAAATTCAGGGTGCCAGCTCTAGGGAAAGGATTTCTTCCTCTGTCAGCTCTACGGGAAGGTTCGTGTCTCTTTTCAACATCTCTGGGCTCGGTGTCCCTTGGAGATCTCCATGTGTCTTGGCATCAATTTTTCCCTGGCTCTAGGAGGTTCTCGGCTCAGGCACCCTGGGCCCAAAGGACGCACTCCACTCCCAGTCTTCTTTCTTGGTGGTACTGTGTCCCTCTCCCTCTACTCAATTCTCTCTCCTTTTATCTCTTGTAAGACAAGAGGTGATGCAGGCCACACTCCAGGGAAACTCCTCTTACATCAGATCAGGGCTGTGACCTGAGTAAGGGTGTTGCATCCCATCCTAATCCTATATCATTAACATAAAAAACATAACATAATCCTCATTAACATGACCTAATCTTGCCTCATTAACATTAAAGACAGCTCACTCCTAAATGGAACCATAAACACAGGCATAGAGGGTAGGATTTACATCACAAAATAGAGGATAATCAGATCACAAAATGGAAGACAACCACACAATACTGGGAACAATGGCCTAGCCAAATTGACACATATTTTGGGTGGATACAATTCAATACATGACAGATGGTAAAGTAAATATTTTTCATTTTTTCCAATACTTGCCTGGCTCCTCACACCTATACATCTCTACTATAGACAAAATAAGCTTACTGGCTCCTAAATTGATCTTGACTTTATCCCTGAGCTTGAAGCATGTTAGGAACACTGGTTTAGTAAAGAGTGGCTCATTGCCGATGGTCATTTTGCCAATATGTTAAATCTCTGCCTTAACACTTCACATGGATTATAACCTTCCTTATTTATTCTCTCTGGATCCCTGAAAATAAGTTCCTTTGAGCATGAGACCTACCCTCCCTTCCCTCTTTACTTTCCTTTCCTCTCTTCCTTCCTTCTTCAGACTATTTCAGAACACCTTTATGTGGCCCAAAAGGTCAACAGTTCAAATTCACCAGATGCTCCTTGGAAACCTTATGGGGCAGTTCTACTCTGTCCGATACGATCGCTATGAGTTGGAATCAACTCAATGGCAATGAGTTTTTTTTTTTTTTTTTCTTAGTATATGTGCCCAGATGAGTCCTGGCAGAACAATGGTTAAGTGTTTGCCTGCTAACAGAAAGGTTGGCAGTTTGAACCCAACCCAGTGGCTCTGCAGGAGAAAGACCTGACGATCTGCTCCTGTAAAGATTACAGCCTAGGAAACACGATAGGGCCGTTTAACTTTGTCACATGGGCTTGCTATGGGTGAAAAATCAACTGGACAGCACCTAACAACAACAACAACATGTGTCCAAACCTTGTGTGAAACACTGGGAATTCAGTGATGAATAAAATAACATTGCCATCTTTAAGGAGCAATCAGTCTGAAAGAAAAACACGTGACAAAACCAATTAGCTATATCACCTTTTACAACTTATTAATGTGCTTTCACCGGCAGATAAATATGTTGGGAAAGTATTGAAGTTATTCTACTCTGGCACAAAAGAAAACTCAGCATCAGAGAAGTTTTGGAACTTGCCAAAGTATCCTAGTAAATAAGGGGGAGAACAGGATATAGCCTAATGTCTACATGATTCTAGAGTTCACATTCTTCTCACTCTACTATGCTGCTTTCCAAACTCCTGTTACAAAGCTACTGAACTGGAGTCTGCTCCCAATCTTCTACTAGTTTCCTTTTGCAAGGGTGGTAATTTTAGCCCCAGTGTTTCCTACGCCTGCAGCTTGATTTTCTGAATCCATAGTGAAGATTTTGCCTACCTGATTATGGGCTCAATTTCCTTTCTTCTTTAAAATTGTTGTAAAAATAAATATAGCTAAAATTTTTACCAAATTTGATCTGCTTGTATTAATCTTCCTCTATTTTATATCAAATATATTTACTGCTTACAAATATCCATGTGCTCCTCCATATTTCCCAGCTCTGTTGAATTTAGGTGGGGCCATGTAGTTGGTTTTAGGCTGTGGACACTCAGTGCTCATTTCCATGCCTATTAATAACCTTTATTACAAACTTGTATTCCACTCTCTTTTCCACTTCTCTGGAGATCTCACAGCTATGTGTTGAGATCAGGGCTTCGAACCAGTTAGAACCAGTTCCGTTATGGCCAATGACGTGCTACCAGAACAGGCACGAATTCTTAATTTTGGAAAACTGGAACGATAACTGGAATGGGAAAAATTATGGGTTGAAGCCCTGGAATGGGAGACACGGAAGAGCATAGTGAACCCCTTCAAGATCCTGATGCATGAAATTGGATCATTGGCAAGACTGTGGAGAGCAATACACATTCAAAATGACACGATTGGCCACCGTCTTTGAGCAGGGCACCGCTGTTTCTGCCTCTGCTCAAAATTTGACGGGCAAGGGATTTGGTTGCTATGCAACACATATGCTTCTCTTGTTTTCTAAGAGGGAAATTAGACTTTTAGCAGAGCTTCAACTAGTAATATTTCTTGTTCCAGTTCACCCAAATTTTAAAAATTCAGGTCTGTTCTGGTTTCACTTCCTCAGCCATGACTGAACTGGTTTGGAGCCCTGGTTGTGATGATAACATCAAATCTGCCTGGATCACTGAGTGTGATGTGGGGTATAAAATCTAAAGAGGCATCAGACTTAAAGTAAAATGGCTGAACTAATACTAAGACTCAGTATAACTTTTCACACAGATTCTAAACCTGCTGCTTAGGAGCCAACCCTATTATTAAGGAAATGCTTTCTTTGTGGTCAGGGGTCTGTAACCAAACCTTATCAAAATTCTTTGTTAGACCTCCCCAGGAGTTGTTATGCTCTGAGCAAGGTAATATTTAACAACCTATTCCTGACAATATCTGTCATGCCATCATCATGCCATCGTTTTATTACAATCATGAGACCCCCTTTGTTACCACATACCTTGTAATTATGTTCTTTAGCAAATCAATATATTCCAGCTGTGTTAATGTAACCAATAATGTTAAAAATCATGCTTTGTTTTGTCCTGCTGTCTTAGTCATCTAGTGCTGCTGTAACAGAAATACCACAAGTGGAGGGCTTTAACAAAGAGAAATTTATTCTCTCACAGTCTAGTAGGCTACAAGTCCAAATTCAGGGCGTCAGCTCCAAGGGAAGGCTTTCTCTCTCTGTCAGCTCTGGAGGAAAGTTTTTGTCACCAGTCTTCTCCTGGACTAGGAGCTTCTCCGCACAGGAACCCCAGGTCCAAAGGACATGCTCTGCTCCTGGTGCTTCTTTCTTGGTAGTATGAGGTCGCCAACTCTCTACTTGTTTCTCTTTCCTTTTATCTCCTGTAAGATAAAAGGTGGTGCAGGCCACACCCCAGGGAATCTCTCTTTACATTGGATCAGGGATGTGACCATAGTAAGGTGTTACAATCCCACCCTAATCCTCTTTAACATAAAATTATAACCACAAAATGAAGGACAACCACACAATACTGGGAATCATGGCCCAGCCAAACTGATAACCACATTTTTGGAGGGTTAATTCAATGCATGACACGTGCCTTTTATTGACCTCAGTCACTGCAAACCAGTCAGAATACTGTGTTTTCTAGTACCTCCCACGCACTATATCTATGTGAGATTTGCACCTCCTCCCTGAGATCCATGAGCTTTTGACTCTGAGGTTTTCATGACCCCTATTCAACCTATTCAAATGGTGACTTGATGGTAATGGGTTTAGTTATTTTTTTTATTCAAATGAAATATTGGCTTCAATAAATCATTTTGATTTTACTTTAATAGAGTGGGTGAGTTTTTTTCTCTAAAAAATTTGGTGTAGTCTTAGCAGGATTCAGAGACATCTTTCCCTGGTGGAACCAAGGAGATAAAAAAAAAGAGTTAGGCACCAACAAGTTTCCCTTGAGCCCTCCCACTTTCTCAGACCCCTCAGGACCTGTCCAGAAGTGAGTGCTCCTGA
>NW_004444015.1:5475927-5509692 GCF_000243295.1 Trichechus manatus latirostris
GACCTCTGCATGAATCTCTCCTTGCTCTCCGTGCTCTGTCAGTTTTCTCAGTACATTTGGTGCTTGGCTGAGTTCTTTATCTCTTCATTTGATGTTGTAGGGTTTCAGGATTGTTGTATTCTCTGTTCGGCTTAGTTTTTTGGATCTTTGCTGTGGAGGGACGGCGTGGTGCTTTTGCCTAGAGCGCCATTTTGCCGCTGGGATTTTTTGAAGCTGTTCTCCACTTTCACTTTCTTGTTCACAGCTGAACAAATGTTGGAGGTTTGTGGTTTTAACTACAGTTTGAGTTCCTGTTAAGTGTGTTCATGCTTATTTTTCTTTTGTTTTCTGTTTGCCTATTTCTAACTCACTGTTTGAATAACTGTCTACCGAGGTGTTTTGGGTCTTATAAGCTGCAAAAACAAAGAACACATGATGACCACTTGAGAGCAACAAGGGTGCTCACCAGCCACAAGATCGTCAAAGACTCCTGTGTCAGCATAAGTGACGCTGAACATCTGAACAGACCCATAACAAGAGAAGAGATTGAAAAGGTAATAAAAAAACTCCCAACAAAAAAAAGCCCTGGCCCAGATGGCTTCACAGGAGAATTCTACCAAACATTCAGAGAAGAGCTTATACCAGTACTACTCAAACTATTTCAAAACACAGAAAAAGAAGGAATAATTCTGAATTCACTTTATGAAGCCAGCATAACCCTGATACAAAAACCAGGCAAAGATGTGTCAAAAAAAAAAAAAAATACAGACCAATGTCTTTCATGAATATAGATGCAAGAATTTTCAACAAAATTCTAGCCAATAGAATTCAGCATCATATCAAATAAATAATACACCACGACCAAGTAGGATTCATACCAGGTATGCAAGGATGGTTCAAAATTACAAAATCAATCAATGTAATCAACTGCATAAATAAAAGGAAAGAAAAGAACCACCTGGCCACCTCAGTTGATGCAGAAAAGGTATTCAACAAAGTCCAACACCCATTATTGAAAAAAACTCTCCATAAAATAGGTATAGAAGGGAAATTTCTCCACATAATAAAGGGCATCTATGCAAAACCAATGGCCAACATCATTCTTAATGGAGAGAGGCTGAAGGCATTCCCCTTGAGAAGAGGAACAAGACATGGATGCCCTTTATGTCCACTTTTATTTAACCCTGTACCGGAAGTCCTAGCTAGAGCAATAAGGCAAGAAAAAGAAATAAAGGGCATCCAAATTGGTAATGAAGAAGTTAAACTGTCCCTGTTTGCGGATGATAGGATACTCTACACAGAAAACCCTAAATGCTGCACGAGAAAACTACTGGAACTAATAGAAAGATTCATCAGAGTAGCAGGATACAAGATAAACATACAAAAATCAGCTGGATTCCTATACACCAATAAAGAGAATGATGAAAAGGAAATCCGGAAAGCAATACCATTTACAATAGCCCCTAAAAAATAAAATACTTAGGAATAAACCTAACCAGGGATGTAAAAGACCTATACAAAGAAAACTACAAAACACTATTGCAAGAAACCCAAAGGGATCTACATAAATGGAAAAACATATCATGCTCATGGATAGGTAGACTCAACATAGTGAAAATCACAATTCTACCCAAAGCAAATTACAAATACAAGGCAATCCCGATCCAAATACCAACAACATTCTTTGAAGAGATGGAAAAACTTATCATTAACTTTGTATGGAAAGGGAAGAAGCCCCGGATAAGTATAGCTCTACTGAAGGAGAAGAATTAAGTAGGAGGACTTGCACTACCTGATTTCAGAACCTACTATAAAGCTACTGTAGTCAACACAGCCTGGTACTGGTAGAACGACAGATACATTGACCAATGGAACAGAGTTGAGAACCCAGATGTAAATCCATCCACCTACGGTCACCTGATCTTCGGCAAGGGCCCAAAGTCCATCAAATGGGGAAATGATAGTCTTTTTAACAAATGGTGCTGGCAAAACTGGATGTCCATCTGCAAAAAAAATGAAACAGGACCCGTATCTCACATCATACACAAAAACTAATTCAATTTGGATCAAAGACCTAAATATAAAGATAAAAACATTAATGTTCATAGAAGAAAAAATAGGATCAATGCTAGAGGTCCTAATTCACAGCATTAACAGGGTACAAACCATAACCATAATCAGCAACACACAAACCCCAGAATATAAGCTAGATTACTGGGATCTTCTAAAAATGAAAAACTTATGCTCATCAAAAGACTTCACCAAGAGAGTAAAAAGAGAACCTACAGACTGGGAAAAAATTTTTGGACAGTACAAGTCAGACAAAGTTCTAATCTCTAAAATCTATAAGAAAATCCAACACCTCTACAACAAAAAGACAAATAATCCAATTAAAAATGGGCAAAGGAATTAAATAGACACTTCACCAATGAAGACATTCAAGCGGCCAACAGGCACCTGAGGAAATGCTCGCAATCACTAGCCACTAGAGAAATGCAAATTAAAACCACAATGAGATACTATCTCACCCCAGCATTACTGGCACAAATCAAAAACACTGGAAATAACAAATGTTGGAGGGGCTGCGGGGAGATCGGAACTCTTATGCACTGCTGGTGGGAATGCAAAATGATACAACCATTTTGGAAAATGATATTGCACTTCCTTAGAAAGCTAGAAATAGAGGTACCATAGGATCCAGCAATCCCACTCCTAGGAATATATCCTAGAGAAATAAGAGTCGTCACTCAAATAGACATATGCACACCCATGTTCATGGCAGCATTGTTCACGATAGCAAAACGATGGAAACAACCTAGATGCCCATCAACAGATGAATGGATAAACAAACTATGGTACATACACACAATGGAGTACTATGCAACGAGAAAGAACAAAGATGAATCTGTGAAGCATCTCATAACATGGATCAAAGTGGAGGACATTATGCTGAGTGAAATAAGTCAATCACAAAAGGACAAATATTGTATGATACCTCTACTGTAAAATCTCACGTAAAAGTTTACACACAAAAAGAAACTATCTTTGTTGGTTACGAGGGATGGAAGAGGTCGGGGGGAAATACTAAATAGGCAATAGATAAGTGGTATCTTTGGTGAAGGGAGAGACAGTACACAATACTGCGGATACCAGCACAACTTGTACAAGGAAAGGTCATGGAAGCTCCCTAGACACATCCAAAATCCCTGAGGGACTGAACTGCTGGGCGGAGGGCTGTGGGGACCATGGTCTTGGGGAACATCTAGCTCAATAGGCATAACAGAGTTTATAAAGACAATGTTCTACATTCTACCTTGGTGAGTAGCGTCTGGGGTCTTAAAAGTCTGTTAATAGCCATCTAAGATACTCCACTGGTCTCATCCCTTCGGGAGCAAGGGAGAATGAAGAGAACAGGATACAAGGAAAAGATTAGTCCAAAGGACTAATGGACCATGGCTACCAAGGCCTCCACCAGACTGAGTCCAGTACAGCTAGATGGTGCCCGGCTACCACCACTGACTGCTCTGACCGGGATCACAACAGAGGGTTCCGGACAGAGCTAGAGAAGGATGTAAACCAAAATTCTAATACACACAAAAAATACCAGATTTACTGGCCTGAAAGAGACTGGAGAAACCCCGAGAGTATGGCCCCCAGACACCCTTTTAGCTCAGTGGTGAAGTCACTTCTGAGGTTTACCGTTCAGCCGGGGATTGGACAGCCCCATAAAACAAAATGGGACTAATGAGGCACAGCAGTCCAGGGACAAGGACTAGAAGGCAGATGGGGACAGGAAAACTGGTGATAGGGAACCCAAGGTTGAGAAAGGACAGTATTGACATGTTGTGAGATTGTTAACCATTGTCATAGGGCAACATGTTTACTAACTGTTTAGTGAGAAACTATTTTGCTCCGTAAACCTTCGTCTAAAGTGAGAATAGAAGCACAATTGGAAGAACGTAATCAATGTCACTGAACTGTGCGTGTAGAAAGTTTTGAAATGGTGTATCTTTGGCTATGTATATTTTCACCAAACAAACAAAAAAAAAGGCGAGAAAGGAGAGAGTTGACATGTCGTGGGGGTTGTTAACCAATGTCATAAAACAATATGTGTACTGACTGTTTAATGAGAAACTATTTGTTCTGTAAACCTTCACCTGAAGTACAATAAAAAAAAAGAAAAAAAAATAAGATAGCAAAAGCTAGAAGTGTAGCTAGCAAGGTAGCACAAATTCTAAATGCTTCAGCTACTTGCATCTCCAAGTTCTGTGGCCTGGAGTATGCTATCCACTCTCGTGGTCATCTACTTCAAGTCCAAGTGCTGAATGAATTTCACTTTGAGTTCTTTAGTTTGTTGACTAGTCCAAACAGATGTTGTGATCTTTTTCAGCTGAGATAAATAGATCCACATCTTAACTCTCTGTAATTTGTCAGCATGAGGATTAGTTAAGAGGACTAGGTATGGACCCTTACAATGAGGCTCAAGTGAATCCTTTAATTGGTTTCTCCTCCAATAAACATAGTCACCAGGCATAAGTGGAGGCATTGAAGGCCATTCAATGCCTCACCTGTCAAATATTTGCTGGAGAAGTTTGGCATGCTTCTTGGCATAATGAATTAAGGCCTCTCAATATCTTAATAAATTGGCTTGGATTAAATTTGAATCAGCAGCCTCTGATAAATAAGGTAAATTCATTGGCTGGCCTGTAATTATCTCATAAGGGGTCAATTTATGAGGACTGAAAGGGGTAGCTCTCAGGTTCATTAAAACTAGTGGCAGGGCCTGCAGCCAGTTCAGACCCACTGAAGATAAAAATTTTGCCAAACGAGTCTCTATGATCCCATCGGTCCGTTCCACAAGTATAGAGGAGCAAGGGTGGAAAGGACAATGGAACTGCTGAAAAATGCGAAATATTCTACAAATAGCAGTCCAGTAAATGGGCCCCTCAATCACTGCAAAGAATGGCTGGAGCCTTCCAAGTGGGAATGATATTTTCCAGCCATTTCTTAGCCACAAAAGTTGCCGTGGCTTGAAGACAGGGAAAAGCTTCTGCCCAATGTGAATATCTGCAAATCATGACTAAAACAAATTTATAACCATTAGAGTGAGTTAGTTGAGTCAAGTCCATCTGCCATTCGAGCATAGGTCCAATTGGCAGGGGGTTTCTCCTTGGTGAGGGTTGGTAGGTCTTACCTGGGTTATATTCAGAACAGAGTATTGCCTCACTACTTGATCTGCAGCCTTCCAAAAGTGTCCCCAAAAATATTTACATAAGATTCCCATTGTCTTAAATGGGAAATGTCCAAATGATCCTTCATATGAAAGGTCATGACCAAAGGGATGTATAAGTCCTTGGGGATTACTGGTTTTGAGTCTGGCCCTTCCCAAAAAGAAGTGTCCTTACTAATTTTATAATCCTCCCTTTTACATTGTTCCCTCTAATCATCAGGGGCCTTAGTCTGATGACTAGCCAAGTCATGCCAAAAAGCAGTTTTTTTTTGTCTAGGATCTTCAATTAGTAAGCTGGTGGGCATATCTGGAGGATTTTCGTCACAAAGGTGAAATTTATTATGAATGGAGGGTTTGTCGGGACAAGGTCAGTAAGAAGGGCTATGAAGGTCTGAGCCAGAAGTGCTCAGCATCATAAAGTTTCTTGCTTGTTGGAAGCCATGGAACTAAAAGATGATGTGTGGTTGGCAGCAGACTCAAAGTTTCCCCAAAAATGTCATTCCAAGAAATCAAAAATGCTTTCTCCAGGCATATTGGGCATGTCAATGAAACAAGCTCAGAGCAGTGAGACATGAAGGCAAGCAGGCAGAACAGGTCTGTCCCCAGAACAAATCCACAAGTGTATAGTGGGATCCTGATAACATTCATTATATGCCTAGTCCATATTCTCTTCCTCAGAGGCCAGCTGCCAATACTTACTGAGGATACCCCAGAAATAGGAAAATGGGAAAGATCAAGAAGGTTTGGGTTAAGTTTTGCCAAGCCCAACCTTATTTAACTTCCTTAAGAAATTGGGCATTGAAAAATTGGAACAAGACCCTAATTTTATTTCCCTTGTTTCCTTTACTCCCTCCTTCTCATCCTGATCAAAACTGGGGCTGTCACAAGCCGGAAGTAATTGGGAAGCAGTCTGTCTTGCAGCTGTGTCAACTGGAATATTCTCTTTAATTTCTTCAGTTTGTGGGGCATGTTTAGGTTGGCGTGCCTGAATTTTGACTATCACAATTTCTGAAGGGAGCAAGAGAGCCATTCTAATCTGGCTTCAGACTCTAAGGTTTTCATGACCCGCGTTCAAATGATATATTGGGTTCAATAAACCTCTTTGATTTTACTTTAATATAGTTGGAGAGGGTTTCTTTTTCTCTCTAAAACAAGCATAAGGACAAATACAAAGTGAAAATAAGGTTTTATTCTCCCTGTGATGGTTAAGGTTGTGTTTCAGTTTGATTTGGCTGGGCCATGATTCTCAGTGATTTGGCAGTTGTATGATGCTGTGATCAGTTCCATGATGAGATTTGATATTATGTGATCACCTCCATGATGAGATCTGCTGTGAGTAGCCAATCAGTTGAAACGGAGTTTCCTTGGGGGTGTGGCCTGCATTGAATATAAGTAGATAGTCTGGCAAGGTATGGGGGCTTTTTGCTCATGCTGGATCCCGCAGCTGGCTCCCGCAGCTGGCTCCCGCAGCTGGCTCCTGTTCATCTGACCGCCAGTTCTTGGGACTTGAGCTAGCAGCTTACCTGTGGTCTTGCCTGCCAATCTTGGGATTTGTCAATCTTTGCACCCTGTGAGCAAGAGCCCTGCTCTCTGACCTGCTGATCTTGGGTTCACCAGCCCCCGCGGCTATGTAAATCAGGAGAAGCCTCTATCCTGACCCACAGACTTGGAACATTACAGCCTCTACAACTGCATGAGCCATTTCCTTGCTATAAATCTCTTTTTCTCTCTCTCTATATTTATACACTTTACTGGTTTTGCTTCTCTAGAGAACCCAGCCTAAGACACTCCCTGTTGAAAATAAGGGAAAAGCCTCCCTCCCTTCCTTGTATTTTTCAGAATTTACTTTAGATAATTTGTAATTGTAAATTCTTTCTCTGTCTCTTTGAAAAAGTATGTAAACCAAAGATATTTCCTCAATCGCCTGGGAGCCATCTCTTTTGAAATGTAACCATCAAGAAGATCACACCCCTACCTCCCAGTTTCCTGGAAGGTGATTAGCAAAACGTCAGACATCCTGCCATAAAGATACCAGAAAATTTACCATTTTATCTTGAATACATAAATATAATGGGCTGTATCAATTAGTTTTACAAATGGTCAGATTCCTTTCTGTCTTTGCAATCTCTTGAGGGAATTTCCTGTGATGCAACACATTCTGGTTTAATGATTATTCAATAATAAAACTTTTCTTTCTCTTCTGTGTTTGTGAGGAGGTTTTCTGGGTTGGGAACAGATTTTGTTTTCAGTTACTTTTCCACAACAGAGGACAATCACCTTATGAAAGTTACCTTACCTGCATTGGAATTTGAGAGAACAAGAAATACACCTCCACTGTGTTAAGACACTGAATTTTTTCTCAAACAATTTCTACAGGTATAATTTAGTGACATTGATTACATTCTTCATGCTGTGTAACCATTAGCCCTATCCTTTTCCAAATTAGTCTACCATCATTAACATAAACCCAATACCCTCTAAGCAAAAACTCCCAAGCCACTGAAATTTTGGGATTAATTTGTTAGACCATAGATTCACCAATCCTGATTAATACAGGCCAGATTGGAATCATGTTGACTCCCTGTTTTCCACTGAATCACTGATCCAAAGAGTCTCTGAGTTACCCCCCTTATCTGGAGAGAGCACTCATGTGCCTTTCCTGAAGAAACTGACCTTCTAGCCATACACTTTTGCTCTCTACATCTGCAGTATCCATCAGACCACTCTGATTTAATTGGACTCCTAGTTCCAACCCTGCCTTGGTTGGCTGCTACCCAAGTTCCAGTTCTGAGAGTAGTACACATTTCTAATACCTGGATGTTCTTTCTCCTCACTCCTGCACCATAATGGGGTTCCAATTTGCCTTTAAAATCAGGCAAAAACCCGCCTGGAAAAAGACTGCTTCAAAAAGAATATTCCCAGTTGTTAATTTAGTGAGAGGGAAGTTATGTTAGCTCATTGAAATTTAATTGCTAATGGGTTATAAGATCTTAGCTACTACAGGCCCAGCATCTGTCTCTTTTTAGTGTCTCAATTATCATCACAATAATTTAATGGCATCCTGTTGAAGAATCATCATTGACATGCTAATGAATTGCACCCTGCTCATTTCCATGAACTTCACATTCCCTAGGTGATCATTTTAAGGCAGGCATTTCAGATTTCCATCATCACTTGGCCAGAATGACTTAAAGACTGACCAAAATAATATATTTAAAAAAATAATAAAGCATTTGCTTAACACTAAATCACAAATGTCTTAAACTGCAGTCACTTATAATTTTATAAATATGTTTCAAAATTAAGATAAACCATGACAATCCTAATATCTATTTTATTATCCAGTTTAATTATGGCCCTTTTGTATGTAAGTTCATCTGTTTGGCTAGTTCATCAGTGTTTAATGACTGTTCCCATCTGTAATATTTTGCTTTTCCAATTGATTGTCTATTTTCTTTTATTTTTATTTCCTTAGATTGTACTATATTGTTTGCTTTTTATTCATTTTATTTAATTTATTCCATATGCAACTATAGTACTACTCTGACTTTGCTTGTACTGAACACTGAATAGCAACTGAGTAAATTTAATTTCTAGCCACCTTACATTCTTTTTAGAAGGAAGGAAGATACAAATAAATAAATATGTAAGTACATTTAATTTTCACTTCATCAATTCCAATAACGTAGAATCCATTGCAATTTAAACTGAGATTTGTAACTGGCTTTAGGATACACAGAAGTAATCACTCCAGGGTTTTACTTGATATATCTGATGCACCTGAAAAAAGGGACATAATTTGCTTAGAAGACACTGAGTTAGCATTTGTTTGCACAGTTATATACGAAACTTGCCATCAGAATTAATTTTGTATGACTTTAAAAAGTCTCTGCAAAATAGAGATTTGTGAGGTCAAAAGATAAGCATACAACAGAGAGCATGCCACAAATTCTGAGGGAGTGAGGTTAGAAATAGGGAAGCATTTCTTTATGGTGAAGTTCACTCAGTGGTAGCAGAAGCTTAAGAGGGTTTGGGAATTTCCTACCCTACAAACCTTGCAAAAGAAAATAAATACTAATTTGTCTGGAAATATTTCCGTTAACATCCTGTCTGGATTTGGTTAATTAGCTGATTAGATGTCTCCTTGTGATTGGTGCAATTGCTGAAATGGTAAACAAGAGAGAACTGCTATCAGTTGAGATGTTTCGATTGCAATCAGGGAGCCCAGTCTGAACTATGCATGGAGTACGGTTCACCGTCACACAGGGGCCTGTAGACTGTGTATCTTGGCAACTTAGGCCCATGATGTGAGGAAGATGAACACTAATATCTGGGGTGCCTCCAACCTGAAGAAAACCAATTTTTTCTGGCTCTGCCACGGCAATGTAAAGTAAGAGTCAGACAATTATCTAGAGAGTTTTGGAGAGCTCATGAAGAACCTGAAGCATCCTTTCCTCAACGAGCAATAGAAACCAGAGGTGGAGGGCAAGGGGCAGAGTTGAATGTGTTCACATCTGGCCCACCTGGCACCCACTCATCTCTGTGTCAATGTTGAATATCATAGTGCAGCCCAAGCACTACTCCTCACAAGGACTTCACTGAACCTAGATAATGAGAGGGAAGCTACTGATGGAACCTGTGCATGGCCTGGCTGAATCCAGGTTCTGGAAAAGGACTATGAAGAGAATGAACTGATATAGCTGATTAGATATGGGGAAAGTTTTATTGTAGCTGAGTCAAAGTAGCCACATCAAAATTTGTTGTTTTTTTCCTTTACATCCAAGTATGTGCCCTCAGGAGTCCCTGGGTGGTGCAGACAGTTAAGCGCTTGACCACTAACCTAAAGATTGACAGTTCAAATCTCCCCAGAGGTGCCTTGGAAGAAAGGATCTGGTGCTCTGTTTCCAAAAATTCAGCACTGAAATCTCTATGGAGCAGTTCTACTCTGACACACATGAGATTTCCATGAGTCAGAATCAACTCAATAGCAACTGATTTGGTTTTGGTTTAATGCGCACTCCTCTACTTCTCAGCTCATTCATGATCCCCTCAAATGGCATAAATCTATAGCATGGTGTGAAACTCAGGGATGAGATGAGAGTTACGGATGTGTGTTGCTAACACTACTTGATAATAAAAAAGAATGTTTTTACAACTTACCATACCTGTTTTCATTCAGCCACATAAAACTATCTCTGACATCAAAGTGTTCGTGTCAAATGGGCCATTTCAAAACATGCTGTTTTAGAAGCAGAATCTCAGGAGTCAACAAATAAATCATATTCACTTCAGACGGATGAAATTGGCTGATTGCAAAAATTAAAGTAAAAGAGTTTCTAACATAATTAAACCCAACCCCTTTGGCAACATAACCCAATTTGTGTTTTCCAGTGCTAGATTAAAAATAAAAGAATATCTTTCATTAATTGGTTATCACTATTCCGAACATGCCAGAAGATATTATAAAAGACATATCCAGAGGTTTGAGATTAGAGACTTCTCTCAGGGTCAGGGGTTTAAATCCAGCCCAGGCTGATTGGAGGGGAGTGAAAGTAATTACTACTTGAGGCACTCTCTGATGGATTAATTAGCTGTGAATGAAGTAACTGCTTGCACTACACAGTAGTTTTGAAAGCAGTTTCTATTAGATAGTTGATCAGTTGCATACAAAACCACCTCTTCAGGTAAGGCCAAGGTCCCTCTGCTGCAAGGTGACAGCATCATGTGGCAAAGTATCTCAAACTTTTCCATTGAGGCTTCCTAGATGAACGCAAGAATCTATGAGTACCATAAACTAGGGTGTCTGGGAGCATTTTCCACATCAGTCTGCCATGAAACTCAAACCTTTCTAAATCTATTTCATCTTACAAATTCAAGCAGAGATTGCTTTTCACTCCATAATATATCTATGTTTATGTTGATCTGAAAATAATGATTTAATTCACTACCAGCAAGAAAAACGAATGCTTTAGAAAGATGTACGGTACTACTTTTGTCCTGTGGCTCAGGATATATGGCTGCAATTTCCTGGGGATTCATAGACCCAGGATTGAGTAGTAAGATATGTGGGAAATTTTACTTGGATCTGAGATTCAGTATTTTCTAACTGGGTGATCTGGGGCAATTTTTCTGATTTCTCTGACTCTCAATGTCCACATCTGTACATTGGGGATACTAATAATTCCTCTCCTATCACAATCATGTTATGGTGAAGTTAAAAAAAAAGGTACATAAAAGGTATTGGGTAAATTATAAAGTATTGTAAAAATATCCAGATCACTATGAGTCTAATAATTTATATTCATACACTGATGAATTTATCCAGGCAGCTTTAATTGACTGATATATTAACTATCTATTGTTTGGTTATATAAGGAAACATAACTTAGCTGTGAAGAAAGCAAACTGCATATGAGAGCTGAGCTCTTAACCACTGTGCCACCAGGGTTCCAATTTTGAGTTACTGGTTATTTATCACTATATAGACAAAAATAGGAATGCAATGTAGCCTAACCTTTCTCCCAATTAAAAGAATTCCCTTTTCCACATCCATTGTTTCTGCTTGATCATTTCTAGTAGCAAAGAGCTCATACCATATATCAAGACAGCTTCTGCCATCTCTGCACACTTATAATTTTAGAAAGTTATTCATTTGTTGATTTAAGGTTGCCCACCTTGTTACTTCCGATTACTGGTTCTACTTCTCTTGACTCGAATATTGCATAAGTATAACCTCTTAACATGATGATAGACTTTGAAATATTTGAAAACAGTTGCAATGCCTTGTATCGACTACGGCTTTAACTTTTAAAGTTTTTACAGTCCCACTCAATTAAGCTCTTGACATGTTAACTTTTTAATAAACTGTGTTATACCACTGCCTCATACTATGCTTGTGGCCATATTATATGTTCAGATCATTTTCAGATGAATTACTCTTAACATGGGTTTAGAAAATAACTCCTTAGTTTGTTAAACATGCCTTACAATTTCCAGCCCATGAAGATAATTTTGAGTCTTCATTCTATCATCAGTGTATCATCTTTTACCCCTGCCTCGGGTAAATGTGCTGAGCATACCTTTGCTGTCTCATCCAAGTCATATATAAAACTCCTGAACAAGACAATGAATAACCTCTTGGACAGAAGGGTTGTTATTGTTAGGTGCCTTCAAGTCAGTTCCTACTCACAGCTACCCTATGTACACGCAATATCCCCTTGTTCTGTTCGAACAGCTGCCTCTTTGTCTAAGTACAGATTCCTCATGAGCACAATTAAGTGTTCTGGAATTCTCATTCTTCACAACGTTATGCATAATTTGTTACAATTCACGCACTCAAATGCCTTTGCATAGTCAATAAAACACTGGTAAACATTTTTCTGGTATTCTCTGCTTTCAGCCAGGATCCATCCTACATCAGCAATGATAGCCTTTGTTCTACTTCCTCTTCTGAACTGGGCTCGAATTTCTGGCATTTCCCTTTCTATGTACTGCTGAAACTACTTTTGAATGATCGTCAGTAAAATTTTACTTGCGTGTGACATTAATGATAGTTTGATGATTTCCGCGTTCAGTTGATCACCTTTCTTTGAAATGGGTACAAATATGAATCTCTTCCAGTCGGTTGGCCAGGTAGTTGTCTTCCAAATTTCTTGGCACAGATGAGTGAGCACTTCCAGTGCTACATTCATTTGTGGAAACATCTCAGTTGGTGTTCTGTCAATTCCTGGAGCCTTGTTTTTCGCCAATGCCTTCAGTGCAGCTTGGACCTCTTCCTTCTGTACCATCAGTTCTTGATCATATGCTACCTCCTGAAATGGCTGAACATCAACCAATTCTTTTTGGTACAGTGACTCTGTGTATTCCTTCCATCTTCTTTTGATGCTTCCTGCGTCATTTAATATTTTCCCCATAGAATTCTTCACTATTGCACCTCGAGGCTTGAATTTTTTCTTCAGTTCTTTCAGCTTGAAAAATGCCGAGCGTGTTCTTCCTTTTCAGTTTTCTATCTTCTTTCTTTGCACATTTCATTATGTTTTGCTTTGTCTTCTCGAGCTGCCCTTTGAAATCTTCTGTTCAGCTCTTCATCATTTCTTCCTTTCACATTAGCTACTCTACGTTCAAGAGCAAGTTTCAGAGTCTCTTCTGATATCCATTTTGGTCTTTTCTTTTTTGTCTTTTTAATGACCTCTCGCTTTCTTCATGAATGATGTCCTTGATGTCATTTCAGAACTCATCTGGTCTTTGGTCATTAGTGTTCAATGCATCAAATCTATTCTTGAGATGGTCTCTAAATTCAGGTGGGATATACTCAAGGTCATACTTTGGCTCTTGTGGACTTGTTCTAATTTTCTTCAGCTTAAACTTGATCTTGCATGTGAGCAATTGATGGTCTGTTCCTAAGCTGGCTCCTGGCCTTGTTCTGACTGGTGATATTGAGCCTTTCCATTGTCTCTTTCCACAGATGTAGTCGATTTGACTCTTGTGTATTCCATCTGGCAAGGTCCAAGTGTATAGCTGCTGTTTATGTTGTTGAAAAAAGGTATTTCCAATGAAGAAGTTGTTGGTCTTGCAAAATTCTATCATGTGATCCCCAGCGTTTTTCTATCACCAAGGCCATATCTTCCAACTACTGATACTTCTTCTTTGTTTCCAACTTTCCCATTCCAATCACCAGTAATTATCAATGCATCTTAACTGCATGTTTGATCAATTTCAGACTGCAGAAGTTGGTAAAAATCTTCAATTTCTTCATCTTCGACCTTAGTGGTTGGTGCATAAATTTGAATAATAGTCATTAACTGGTCTTCCTTGTAGGAGTATGGATATTATCCTATCACTGACAGCTTTGTACTTCAGGACAGATCTTGAAATGCTCTTTTTGACGATGAATGTGACTCCATTCCTTTTCAGTTTGATATTCCCAGCATAGTAGACCATATGATTGTCTGTTTCAAAATGGCCAGTCAGTGCCAGTTTATTTAAGCTCAGTAACACCTAAGATGTCGATGTTTATGCATTCCATTTTATTTTTAACCACTTCCAATTTTCCTAGATTCATACTTCATACATTCCACGTTACAATTATTAATGGATATTTTCAGCTGTTTCTTTTCATTTTGAGTCGTGCCACATCAGCAAATGAAGGTCCTGAAAGCTTGACTCCATCCATGTCATTAAGGTCAACTCTACTTTGAGAAGGCAGCTATTCCGCAGTCATCTTTCGAGTGTCTTCCAACCTGAGGAGCTCATCTTTCAACACTATATAAGACAATGTTCCACTGCTATTCATAAGGTTTTCACTGGCCAATTTTTTTAGAAGTCAACTACCAGGTCCTTCTTCCTAGTCTCTCTTAGTCTGGAAGCTCAGCTGAAACCTGTCCACCATGGGTGACCCTGCTAGTATTTGAAATACCGGTGGTGTAGCTTTCAGTATCACAGCAACATGCAAGCCACCACAGTATGACAAACTGACAGACATGTGGTGATAGACAGAGGTAAGATAGAGACTTATAAATAAACTTGCTAGTCTCACCTGGTCTGCAGGATAATGTCAAACATTCTTATTCTTGTGTGAGAAGCCCTCTGTGATCTGATATCTGCTCAAATTTCCAGCTCTATCTCCTCATATGACTTAAATTCCACTTTATACTCTAGACTGAAAATAGCTCAAATTCTCAGAGTGTACAATGTTGGTTCATACCTCTGGGCCTTTAAGAATGTTTTTCCCTCTGCGTAGAATGTTATTTCTTCCCCTCTATTCCTTGTAGAAGGACCCGTGGTGGTGCAGTGGTTAAGAGCTTGGCTGCTAACCAAAAGGTTGGCAGTTCGAACCTGCTGGTTTCTCTGCCAGAGAAAGTTGTGGCATCTGCTTCTGTAAAGATTACAACCTTGAAAACCCAATGGGGCAGTTCCACTCTGTCCGATAGGGTCACTATGAGTCGGAATCAAATCAACAGCAGTGAGTTTGGTTTTGGTTTTTGATTCCTGGTATAGTTCTACTTGTACCTTAAGATTTAACTTAAGCCCACTTCTGGAAATGTGTCTCTTATCCATGCCTTTCTTTCTCATCTGCAACCCAAAACCCCATGGATGTCAGAAGAGACTCTGAAACTTCTTGTTGAACATCGAGTAGCTAAAACAAAAGGAAAAAATGATGAAGTAAAAGAGCTGAACAGAAGATTTCAAACAGCTGCTTCAGAAAACAAAGTAAAGTAATTTGATGACATGTGCAAAGACCTGGAGATAGAAAACCAAGAGGGAAGAACACGCTCAGCATTTCTCAAGCTGAAAGTACTGAAGAAAAAATTCAAGCCTCGAGTTGCAGTACTGAAGGATTCTATGGGGAAAATATTAAACGATGCAGGAAGCATCAGAAGAAGATGGAAGGAATACACAGAGTCACTGTATCAAAAAAAACTGGTCGACATTCAACCATTTCAGGAGGTAGTATATGATCAAGAACCGATGGTACTGAAGGAAGAAGTCCAAGCTGAACTGAAGGCCTTGGCGAAAAGCAAGCCTCCAGGAATTGACAGAGTATCAATTCAAATGTTTCAACGAACTGATGTAGTGCTGGACGTGCTCACTCATCTATGTCAAGAAATTTAGAAGACAGCCACCTTGCCAACTGGAAGAGATTCATATTTATGCCTATTCTCAAGAAAGGTGATCCAACTGAATGTGGAAATTATCCAACAATATCATTAATATCACATGCAAGCAAAATTTTGCTGAAGATCATTAAAAAGCAGCTGCAGCAGTATATCGACAGGGAACTGCCAGAAATTCAAGCCAAATTTAGAAGAGAACGTGGAACCAGCGATATCATTGCTGATGTCAGATGGATCCTGGCTGAAAGCATAGAATACCAGACGATGTTAACGTGTGTTTTATTGACTACGCTAAGGCATTTGACTGTGTGGATCATAACAAATTATAGATAACATTGTGGAGAATGTGAATTCCTGAATACTTAACTATGCTCATGAGGAATCTGTACATAGATCAAGAGGCAGTCATTCGAACAGAACAAGGGGATACTGCATGGTTTAAAGTCAGGAAAAGTGTGCTTCAGGGTTGTATCCTTTCACCATACCTATTCAATCTGTATGCTGAGCAAATAATCTGAGAAGCTGGACTATATGAAGAAGAACGGGGCATCAGGATTGGAAGAAGACTCATTAACAACCTATGTTATGTAAATGACACAACTTTGCTTGCTGAAAGTGAAGAGACCTTGAAGCACTTACTGATGAAGATCAAATACCACAGCCTTTAGTATAGATTACACCTCAACATAAAGAAAACAAAAATCCTCACAAATGGACCAATAAGCAACATTTTGATAAATGGATAAAAGATTGAGGTTGTCAAGGATTTCATTTTACTTGGATCCACAATCAACACCATGGAAGCAGCAGTCAAGAAATCAAACAACTCATTGCATTGGGCAAATCTGCTGCAAAAAGACCTCTTTAAAGTGTTGAAAAACAAAGATATCACCTTGAGGATTAAGGTGCACCTGGCCCAAGCCATGGTCTTTTCAATCGCTTCATATGCATGTGAAAGCTGGTCAATGAATAAGGAAGACCAAAGAAGAATTGATGCCTTTGAATTGTGGTGTTGTCGAAGAATATTGGATCTGCCATGGACTGCCAAAAGAAGGAACAAATCTGTCTTGGAAGAACTACAACCAGAATGCTCCTTAGCAGCAAGGATGACGAGACTATGTCTCACATACTTTGGACATGTTATCAGGAGGGATCAATCCCTAGAGAAGAACATCATGTTTGGTAAAGTAGAGGGTCATCGAAAAAGAGGAAGATCCTCAAAGAGATGGACTGACACAGTGGCTGCAACAATGGTCTCAAGCATAACAACGATTGTGAGGATGGTGCAGGTCCGGGCAGTATTTTGTTCTGTTGCGCATAGGGTTGCTATGAGTTGGAACCAACTCGAGGGCACCTAACAACAACAACAACAACAACGTTTATGGAAGCTTATCACTGGGTCTTTCTCCCACAGAGCCACTAGGTAGGTTCAAACTGCCAACCGTTTGGTATGTTAGACACTGAATGAATTGTTAATTGAATGAATGAATTATTGAATAAATAAGTGTTTATTAGTTTATTCAAACAGGTAAAAGTACACATAACTCTACTGTTATTTAGTTTGTTTTATTTTGTGGCCTTCATGTATGTAAAGATATACTATGAAATATCTAGTTCACATTACACAAATGTACACACACACACACATTTTTCTACTCAATTGACCAGTCCTGTAATCTAGTATTATAAACATGACTCCTTGGAGAAGGCCATCATGCTTGGTAAAGTAGAGGGTCAGAGAAAGTGATGGATTGACACAGTGGCTGCAACAATGATCTCAAACATAGTGACGATTGTGAAGATGGTGCAGAAACTGGCAGTGTTTCGTTCTGTTGTGCATAGGGTCACTATGATTTGGAACCAACTCAATGGCACCTAACAACAACAACAACAACAACAGTCTGGCTGCTACTCTTCTCTACTTTATTAATTTACCTGTTTGGCAACCTGATTTCAGTACTTTTGGAAAAAAAGGGATAAAGTATGCCTATCTTTTGTCTTCTGTCTGTTTATGGTGGTTAACCTATTAATGAAACCAAGAGCTAAAGGCACCAAGAAAGCAGTGATACCAAAAAAGATTTTAGAAGAAATATATTTTATATTTCCAAAGAAAACACGGTATTAAAGTGGCTATCAAGGAAAACCTCTGAATTTTGTTTCACTATTTCCACAATAATTACTTTGCTGTTTAGTAATATGTTTATTTGCATTACAAATAGGAGCAGTGGGGCATCATAATCTCGTCAGTGCTTAGAGCCTTTAAATGTTGTATCCAGTCTTGCTGGCGCACCTCTTATTCTGCACACATTTTCTAGGATTACTGACAGAGATTTGTGTTCACGTGAAAATTCCTTTGGGGAGCTTCATTTAATTTATCTGAATTAGGGAACTTGAATGTATTTCAACTCTTGACAGAAAGCACTTACATTCCAAGATAAACTATTTCCCCATGGAAGTGTTTTAGTAACCAAAAAACCCAGCTGCCATTGAATTGACTCTGACTCATGGTGATCCCATGTATGTTAGAGTATAATTATTGTGCTCCATTGGGTTTTCAATGACTGAGTTTTCTGAAGTAGATCTCCAGGCTTTCCCTCCAAGATCTCTTGGTAGACTCAAACTTCTAATTATCCAAGACTCCTTAAGGAGAAAAACAAAAACAAAAACAACTATTTCCTTCAAGTCAATTCCAACTCACGGCAACCCCGTGTGTTACAGAATAGAACTACTCCATGGGGTTTTCTTGGCTGTAATCTTTACAGAAGCTGATTGCCAGGCCTTTTTTCCATGGTACCATTGAGTGGGTTCCAACTGCCAACCTTTAGGTTAGTAGATGAGCATAAAGTAACTCATAACATCACACTGCATTCTTTGTTGTTTTTTTTTTTATTATCAATTTATTACACTCTTGAATTTGATCAAATTGTGATTCTCTCATGAAATAAAAACAATTAATTTTGGAAGTATTTACCAAATCATTATACAAAATCTGCACTCCATGTACTTAATGTTCTGTAAATATTCTTACAATAAGTAATCAATCTTTTTTTTTTTACACTAAAAAGAATAATATTGAATTTGGAGATGTAAAAATACTAACTTCAACCAAATGCGTGTAAAACCTATTTCAAATAAAGCCCATTACAAAGTTTACTTTTAACCTCATTTTTGAAATACAAACTCTCAGGATGAAAGACACAGAAGACCAACTAGCCAGTGTGTTTAAAATATAAATTTGTACCAAATAAAATGGAATTAAAGAAATATATAACAAATTGAACATGAGAGAACACCAATGATTTCTTAATAAAACAACTGACCTTTGTGTTCTATGAAAATTTAGCTCTACCTCATTTAAATGACAACAACAAATTCATGTTTTCATCTCAGTTTCCTGATCTTGAGACGACTGATGCAGCATCAGACAACAGCTAGAATTTCTCACAGACACGTCTGACTATAACAATTGACATTCAAAAACATTATCTGGTTATTAAAGACAAGAGTGTGCACAAAACGCATTACCTTTCAAGCAGCAGCATCTCTCCTGCTAACTCCAATGTACAATATTACATTGTAAAATCCACAAATGTCGTGTTTATAAATTCTAAGTGTTTAACGTTTTTAAACAAACTAAAATGGGGTCAACCAAGTATTATTGAAAGTGGCATCATGTTAGCTGACCTTGTAAAGGGCAGTCATTTAAAGAAATAAGTCATTAAATCAGAGAAGATCAAGAGATATTGTATTTTTCAAATCACAAGTTTGCTTTTCCAAAGTGATCACAAAAGTCATAACAGCATTTGAAAGAGAATAGAATACTTCAGAGTAAATAACATTTACATAGAAATTTTGAAAATCCCATTAAGCTCGGACAATTCATTGTTGGACATCATTATTTTATTAAATAAATATTAATTATCTATTAAAAAAACAAGTCTGATAATGCATCCAAGGGCTATAATTTGCTAACTGTTGTTGTTAGATGCTGTTGAGTCGATTCTGACTCATGGTGACCCCATGTGTCATAGTAGCACCCCCTCATAGGGTTTTCTAGGCTGTACTCTTTATGAAAGCAGATCACCGGGTCTTTCTTCCTTGGAACAGCTGGCGGGTTTAAACCACTGACCTTTCAGTTAGCAACAAGCGCTTAACCCATGTGCCACAGGGCTCCTTCACAATTTGCTAACTGAAATCTAATAATATTTCAAAAAAATTTAAAGAAATTGTATACATTATGAGCAAGTAATTATCTCTTGATTATATGCTAGATAATGTATGGTGTGGCTTAGACGATTTGCATGGGATAAGGGGACTAGTGTTCCATAAACATTCTATTTTACATTAAGGAAGCCAGCTGAGCAAGTGTATATCCATGTTCTGGTGACCTTATTCAAGGCAGAAGCCCTTGCTTAAAAGAAACAGGATGAGTTAGTTTTCTAATTGTTATTTGATTCTGTGTTCCTTAACTGTTGAATTTTTATTTTGTCACACATATATTCTCAGTTTGTTTTTCTTACTGAAAAGCCACTGAAATTTTCATAATTTGCATTGGCATTAAAAAAAACAAAACAACCATTGCTGTCAACCGGACTCCATAGTGATCCTATAGGACAGAGTAGAATTGCCCTATAGGGTTTAAAGGCTGTGATCTTTAAGGAAGCAGACTGCCACATCTTTATCCCACAGAGAAGCTGGTGGGTTTGAACCGCCAACCTTTTGGTTAGCAGCCCAGTGCTTAACCACTTTACCACCAGGGCTTCTTGTATTCGCACAAGAGCATGGAATATTCTATGAAGTCTATCAGTACAGTTTGAAATGACAAGTCCACATCATCAGTGATTAATGAGTTAAAATGTTAAGGCCATTTGGTTTAAAATCCAATTAACCTATTGGCAGCATTCCCTCTGTTTTTAGATGATAGTTTAACGCTTATTCATATTCACAGCTGGAAAAAGGCTTCCCAATTCAAATGTAGACACTATGGTAGACTTTTGATTTCAGAAATTAAAAAATATACACAGTCTACTCTTGCAAAAGAATAAGGTAATACGAATCAGTTTTTCCTTGCCTGGCAGCTGTGCAAGGCATTTAATAGGCAGTTGCCCTTGCCTGCATCATGGGAGACAACACAGAATGTTTCTAGATACTTGACTGTTTTTATCACATAGATTGTCTTAGTTCTAGCAAATGTTAATTTATCAGCTGTGGTGGTTAAAATATTGCTCCAGCATATTTTGTAAAGGATTTTGTGTGTGTATGTGTGTGTGTGTGTGTGTGTGTGTTTGTGATTAAAAGGACAGAGATCCTTTAGCAGAAAGAAGTAGTTTCTTCTAATTAATAATCATCAATTCCTCCCCCTCTTCCTCCTCTTTTAAAAATAAAACAGAAATAATAGTATACATGAGAAAATAACCAACCACATTTCTAACCAGCCATACTTCCAACAACGCAGAAGAAAGCACTGTCGACACTGTGGCATAATGGTTGTTCTCTCCCTCTGTTGTTGGGAGTTGCATAAGGAATATAATGTCGGCATGGCCTTATGCTAAAATATTATAGATAACAACTAATATCCTGTTTAACTTCCATCCCCATCCTGATTTCTTCCCTTCTCACTCTCCATAAACATAAGCACCAGTATGCAATTAGAAAGATATACTTTATTTTTTAAATAAATACCACAGAATAGATATAACATTGTTTTACTTTTTTTTTTAATTTTATATAAGTGACACGCTTCATAAATGCTTGTTCAATTTACCCTATTCACTCATTATTATGTTCGTGAGGTTTGTATTGAAATTCATTATACCAGTTTATGGTGACATGAATCCTTGGATGAAGACAGTGGGGTCCAAGAGGTGGTCAGCACTCCAAGTCTTGTAACCAGAAAATGGTCAAATAAAAACACATTTGTACCTAGATAGGAGCCCTGGTGTGCAGAGGTTAACAGCCTAGCTGCTAACCAAAAGGTCGGCAGTTCAAATCCACTGGCCGCTCCTTGGAAACATTATGCGGCAGCTCTACTCTGCCCTGTAGGGTCGCCATGAGTCGGAATCAACTTGATGGCAATGGATATTGCAATAAGGAGAATGTTCCAGTCTCAGAAATACGCAAGTATCTCAAAATCGAACAGAAGAAGGCTTTTATTTTCTAGGGAGGCGTAAGCAGGAGTAAACAGTAAGTCAAGGGAACTTGGGCACATTAGGAGGAGTGAACAGACTTCATGATCAGTGTGGTTTGACAGGAAATGTGTCTCACTGTGACTGGCATTTGAGTGCATTTGAGTGCCTACTCAGGTTTGGAGGCAATCTAAATTTCAGGGGCCTATGAGGCCTGACTAAAGTTTGATCAAGACAAAGCAGAAGGAATAAAACAGGCAATTGTGAACACTTGGTCAATAATAAATTTGTGTTGTTTTAAGTCACTGTTTGTGGTAATTTGTTACAGCATTAATGGAAAACTAATACATACATATACTAGGTAAAAAGAAAAAAAAAAAAAGACTGAAAAGAAAGTATCCAAGTATCCATCTCAAGAAATCAGTCAAGCAGTAGCAAAGTAAATCCAATGAAAGTAAAGAGTAGAATAAAGAAACGAGAATATATAAGACAATATGAGGATATTATGAACAACTTCAGGCCAATGCTTTGAATATTTGGACAAAATGGTCAAATTCCTAAAATACGCACACACCTTGCCAAAACAGGCACAAAAAGAAATAAGAAATATTCATTTCTATGAATACATTGAATTTGTAATTAAAAATACTCTCACAAACTAAAGCTCAGTCCCATACGGTTTCATTAGTGAATTCTTTCAAATATTTACAAAAGAAAAAAAATACACAAACTCTTCTAGAAGATATAGACAAAGGAAATACCAGTCTTTTTAATAAGGTTACCAAGACCTGGATACTAACATCTGACAAGGACATTACCAGAGAGGAAATTAAAGGCCATCATCCCTTATTAATATAGATACAAATTCGATAAACAAAATATTAGTAGATCAATTCTAGTGATAACAAAAGAATAATACATAGTGACTGTCTTAGTCATCTAGGGCTGCTATAACAGAAATACCACAAGTGGATGGCTTTAACAAACAAATATATTCTCTCACAATCTAGGAGGCTAGAAGTCCAAATTCAGGGTGCCAGCTTCAGGGGAAATCTTTCTCTCTCTGTTAGTTCTGGAGAAAGGTCCTTGTCATCAATCTTCCACTGGTCTAGGAGCATCTAAGTGCAGGGACCCCTGGTCCAAAGGATGTGCTCCCCTCCAGGTGATTCTTGGTGGCATGAGGTCCCACTCCTCTCTGCTCATTTCTCTCTTTTATATCTTAAAAGAGATTGACTCAAGATACAACCTAATCTTGTAGATTGAGGCCTGCCTCATTAACATAACTGTCTCTAGTCCCTCCTTATTAGCATCATAGAGGTTAGGATTTATAACACGTAGGATAATCACTTCAGATCACAAACTGGTGGACAACCACACAATACTAGGAATCATGGCGTAGCTGAGTTGACACACATTTTGGGGGAACACAATTCAATCCATAACATTCTACCCTTTGGCCCCCAAAATTCATGTCCTTGCTACATGTAGAACACATTCACCCCATCATATCACCTCAAAAGTCTTAAATCAACTCCAAGTTCAAAATATCATCTGCAAAATTCATCTTTATCTGTGAAATCTAGAATACAGGTTATCTCCTTCCAAATTACAATGGTGGAACAGGTGCACAAGCTAGACATTTCCACTACAAACGGGAGAAATTAGAGGGAAAGAAGGGGTAACAGGCACCAAGCAAGTCAGCAGAATATATTACATTATCTCTCAAGGCTTGAAAGTAATCCTCTGTTCTCCGAGACCACTTAAGCAATGGCCCTGCCCTCCAGACTCTGTATTGGCCACACTCTCTGGATTCTGGGTGGAGGTCCCTCAACCCTGGCCTTCAGCTCCACATTCCAGACCCACTGGAATGGCAACTCTGCTCCCTCATATTTGGGCAGCCCCATTCTCTTAGTCCATCTGAGTGGTGACCCTACCCCCTCAGCCCCTGTTCTTCTGCCCCTTGGGCATGTCAGCCCTGCCCCCTCAGCTCTGGGCAGTGATCTGGCCCCATCCCCCTGGCACTCGTGAAAGGCAGCTCCACACTCCAGAACCAAGTTGGTGAAGATCTGACTCTTTGAAAACTAGAAGGCTTTGGCCCTACACTTTGAAACCTCAGAGGTCATGGCTCCACCCTTTGAGACTAAGGCAGCTCTGCTTCCTGTATTCCTTGTTTCTTCAGCTTCCTGGTTCCTTGGCCTCTTGGCTCCTCGGGCCCTTGGGCTGGTCCAGCATCTGCCCTGCTCAGGCAAGTGTTCCAAAGCTCTTTAGCTCTACCAATAAGTGCCTGGAGGCACCCTACTCCACCAGTAAACCTTGGTCATAAGGCACTCAGCTCTCTCACTCCATGGGTCAGCAAGCTAGCTCCACCAATAAGTGTCTGGAGGCACCCTACTCTGCCAGGAAGCCTCCTGTGCAAAGATACTCAGCCCTCTGGATCCATGAGTTGGCTCCAGTGCTGTCTCATGCCAGTCTGCTGCTGTGGTTTCTCTGCTGCTACTTCTTGCCATCTGTGCCATCTCTGGTGTTACAGCTCGCCTCCCTTCTGAGTCCTCACCAGAATTATCTTTGATGTCCATAATTCCACCAACAGTCTCTTCAAGGCAATCTAAACTTTTACTATTAGGTATTTGAAAACTCTTCCAGTCTCTACCCATTACTCAATTCCAAAAATACTTCCACATTTCAGGTATCTATTAGAGCAGCACCCCATTACCAGTACAAAATTCTGCCTTAGTTATCTAGCGCTGCTATAACAGAAATACCACAAGTGGATGACTTTAACAAACAGAAATTTATTCTTTCATAGTCTAGGAGGCTAGAAGTCCAAATTCAGGGCACCAGCTACCAGGAAAGGCTTACTATCTGTCAGTTCTGGGGGAAGGTCCTTGTCTTCCCCTGGTCTAGATCTTCTCAGAGCAGGGACCCTGGGTCCAAAGGACCAGCTCCACTCTCAGTGCTTTTTTGCTGTCGCATGAGGCCCCACTGCTCTCTGTTCTCTTCTCTCTTTATATCTCAAAAGAGATTGATTCAAGATACAACCTATTCCTGTAGATTGAGTCCTGCCATGTTAACATAACTGCCTCTTTCTTCTGACATACATTTTGGTCTTTTCTTTCTTCCCTGTCTTTTTAATGACCTCTTGCTTTCTTCATGTATAATGTCCTTGATGTCATTCCACAACTTGTCTGGTCTTCAGTCATTAGTGTTCAATGCCTCAAATCTATTTTTGAGACGGTCTCTAAATTCAAGTGGGATATACTCAACATTGTCTTTTGGCTTTCATGGACTTTTTCTAATTTTCTTCAGTTTCAACTTGAACTTGCATATGGGCAAATGATGGTTTATTCCAAAAGACCAAAAGAGATGTCAGAGGAGAGTCTGAAACTGGCTCTTGAACAACAAGTCGCTAAAGCAAATGGAAGAAATGATGAAGTAAAACAGCTGAACAGAAGATTTCAAATGGTGGTTTGAGAAGACAAAGTAAAGTATTATAATGAAATGTGCAAAGACCTGAAGTTAGAAAACCAAAAGGGAAGAACGTGCTCAGCATTTCTCAAGCTGAAAGAGCTGAAGAAAAAATTCAAGTCTCAAGTTGCAGTACTGAAGGATTCTGTGGGCAAAATATTGAACGACACAGGAAGCATCAAAAGAAGATGGAAGGAATACACAGACTCTGTACCAAAAAGAACTGGTCGATGTTCAACCATTTCAGGAGGAAGTATATGATCAGGAACTGATGGTAGTGAAGGAAGAGGTCCAAGCTGCACTGAAGGCATTGGCAAAAAACAAGGCTTTAGGAATTGACAGAATACCAACTGAGATGTTCCAACAAACGGATGCAATGCTGGAAGTGCTCACTTCTCTATGCCAAGAAATTTGGAAGACAGCAGCTACCTGGCCAACCAACAGGAAGAGATCCATATTTATGCCTATTCCCAAGAAAGGTGATCCAACCAAATGCAGAAATTATCAAACAATATCATTAATATCACACACAAGTAAAATTTTGCTGAGGATTATTCAAACATTGTTGCAGTGGTACATCGACAGGGAACTGCTAGAAATTCAAGCCAGATTCAGAAGAAGATGTGGAACAAGCGAGATTATTACTGATGTCAGACGGATCCTGGCCGAAAGCAAAGAATACAAGAAAGATGTTTACCTGTGCTTTATTGACTATGCAAAGGCATTTGACTGTGTGGATCATGACAAGTTATGCATAACATTACAAAGAATGGGAATTCCAGAACACTTAATTGTGCTCATGAGGCATCTGTACTTAGATCAAGAGGCAGTCGTTCGAACATAACAAGACGATAGTGATTTGAAGTCAGGAAAGGTATGTGTCAGGGTTGTATCCTTTCACCATACTTATTCAATCTGTATGCTGAGCAACTAATCTGAGAAGCTGGACTATATGCAGAAGAACCAAGCATCAGGATTGCAGGAAGACTCATTAACAACTTGCTATATGCAGATGACACAACCTTGCTTGCTGAAAGTGAAGAGGCCTTGAAGCACTTCCTGAGGAAGATCAAAGACTACAGCCTTCAGTATGGATTACACCTCAACATAAAGAAAACAAAAATCCTCACAACTGGACCAATAAGCAACACCACGATAAATGGAAAAAAGTTTGAAGTTGTCAAGGATTTCATTTTACTTCGATCCACAATCAGCACCCATGGAAGCAGCAGGCAAGAAATCCAAAGACGCATTGTATTGGGCAAATCTGCTTCAAAAGACCTCTTTAAAATTTTAAAAAGCAAAGACGTCACCTTGAAGACTAAGGTGTGCCTGACCCAAGCCATGGTGTTTTCAATCTCGTTATATCCATGCGAAAGCTGGACAATGAATAAGGAAGACCGAAGAAGAACTGATGCCTTTGAATCAATGTTGGCGAAGAATATTGGATATACCATGTACTGCCAAAAGAATAAAGAAATCTGTCTCGGAAGAAGTACAGCCAGAATGCTCATTAGAAGCAAGGATGGTGAGACTTTGTCTCACATAATTTGGACATGTTATTTGGAGGGATCAGTCCCTGGAGGATATCATGCTTGGTAAAATAGAGGGTCAGCGAAAAAGAGGAAAACACTCAAAGAGATGGAATGCAATAACGGGCTCAAATATAACAATGATTATGAGGATGGTGCAGGACCAGGCAATGTTTCGTTCTGTTGTACATAGGATCGCTATGAGTCAGAACCTACTTCATAGCACTTAGCAACAACAACCCCTCCTCATTAGCATCATAGAGGCTAGAATTTACAACATACAGAATAATCACATCACTACATCACATCCCAAAATGGTGGACAACCACACAATACTGGGAATCATGGCCTAGCCAATTTGACACACATTTTCGAGGACACAATTCGATCCATAAAAGTGACCAATGGTTTTTATTCCAGAAATATGAGGGTTCTTTATCTTTGGAAAATCTATCAATTGAATTTACCATATTAAAAAAACAAGAGAAAATTCTTAAAATCCATCTCTGTAGATGCAGAGAAAATATTTGATAAAAGTCAGCACAATTAATGATGAGAATTCTTAGCGAACTAAGAACAGAAGTGAATTTTCTTAATCTGAAAAGATCTTCTAAACACACACACACTCACAGATACTTGCTCAATAAACGCATACTTGTGATATATTTGAAGGTTTCACACTTAAGATTAGGCATGATACAAGAGGTCAATTATTGCCAGTTCTATTTAACACTTTACTGAATGTCTTAACCAGTGCAAAAAAGCAAGAAGAAGACAGAAATGCCATAAGTACTGGAAAGGAAGAAATAAAAATGTCATTTTTTGCAAATGACATACTTGTGTACATAGAACATCCAAAAAATTCTATCTCCAGACAAACTCTTAGAATTTGGATACGTTGCTTGATACAAGATCAACCTGGGTAATAAATCACTGGTATTTATACATAGTAGTATCAAATAATTAGGAAAAGAAATTAAAATTAAAAATGTCATTAAGGATCACATTAAAAATTCAAATAGCTATTTATGAATTGAATGAAAAATATGCAAGTCTTATACACTGAAAATTACAAAACACTATTGAGATAAACTGAGGAAGACCAAAATAAGTGGATTGGAAAACTCAACGTTGTAAATTCTCCCAATCTTCAGAGCAATTTGAATCAAAATCACAGCAAATTGTGTGTCTGTGTGTGATGATTTTACATTTTATACGGAAATTTATGGGGCAAGATTAATCAAGAATATCATGAAGAAAAACAAAGTTAGAGTACATACGTTACTAGATATCAAGAATTATAAATCCAAGTAATTTAGACAGCGTGGGATGTGTGCAATGATAGACAAATAATACCATGAAGAGTCTAGAAAGTGACCCATCATATGTATTGACTTGATTTATGGCAAAGGTGCCACTGCAGTACAACAGGAAAAGACTGGTATTTTCAGTGAATAGTACTGGGCCAATTGGCTACCCACATGTAAAAAGTATCTCACTCAATACACAAAAATAAATTTTAGGCCTATTGTAGATTTAAGTGTGGAACGTAAAACAATAAAACATCTGAGAGAAAGCATAGGAAAATATCTTCATGACCTAGAATAGGCAAAGGTTTCTTCAACAGGACACAAATAACATTTTTCAGTAATACATTATTAAAATTAAAAACTTATATTCAACAAAATTCACCTTTAAAAGAGTGAAGAAGTAAGCTACAAAGTAGATGAAGATATTTGCAATACAGATATCTAACAAATGACTTTAACTGTATAAAGAACTACAAATCAATAAGAAAAAGGCAGACAGCACAATAGAAAAATGAATACAACTTAAACAGGCACTTCACAAAAGAGGATATCAAAATAGGCAATAAACGTGAAAATGATGCTTAAACTAATCATTCCTCAGACAAATGTGTATTAACACCACACTGTGATACCACTATATATCAACCGGAGTGGCTAAAATTAAAAAGGCAGGCAACTTCAAGTATTGGTGAGGAGCAAATGGAATTCTTACGTGTTACTGGTGTGAGTGTAAATTGGTACAACCACTTTGGAGAAGTGATTGGAAATAAAGACTAAAAATGAATATATACAAGCTCTGTGACTCAGCCATCCCTCTACTGAGTATACGTTCAAAAGAAAGGAGTGTGAATATCCACCAAAAGACATGTACAAGCATGTCCATGGCAGCATTACTATTTGTAAGAGCTCAAAAGTTGAAATTTCCCAAACATGCATCAACAAATACAATGGATAAATATATTGCAGTGTAATGACGCAATGGAATAATATGGAACAATACAAATGAACAAACTACAAAAACATGGAACAACATGTTGAGCGAAGGAGACCAGACACAAAAGAATACACAACTGCATATAGCATGATTTCATAGGGTATCTGCTGATATTCAGGGACCATTACTGGGTGAATTCAAAGTACTGCATGTCACAGAACGGCAAGGGGCCTCTTGAAGATGACATGGACCTTGCCGCATTTATCTTTGGTCATTTTTTCCCCTGGCTGTCTGCACTTGAACTACCATGTCTTTTCTTCTTTTTCTTAAAGGAGTGAAGCTTTTTTTCGGCCCCAAGTCCTTCACACATACTACTCCTTCTGCCTAGAACATTTTTCCCCCTTACTCTTTCTCTGCCTACCTTCTACCTGCCCTCCATATCTCAGCATTAATGTCACTTCTTCGAGAAAGAGCTCAAGAACTCCTGGTCTAAATGAGATATGCCCTGCTATTCTCTTCTAACACTGTCTAGTGTTTATTCATAGCACTTATCACAGCTTGTAACTTTTTTTATTTTTATAATTATTCCATTCCATCTCCTCCACTAGACTGTGAGTTCCACCAGGGCAGGGGCACGTATAGCCTATGTACTGTTCAGCCTGGGAGGTTATCTCGGTGTCTGACATATGTTGTTGTTAGTTGCTGTCAAGTGATCCCACCTCATGACAACCCCATGAGTGTCAGGCCTGTCTTCTGAGGTGCCTTTGGGTGGGTTTGAATTGCCAACTTTTCAGTTAGTAGTCAACCATTTAACTGTTTGCGCCATCCAGAGACTCCTTTCTAACACACAGTAGATTCTAAATATATTTGTAGAATGTATGAATGATTGACTGAAACAATACAAGAGGGATGACCTTTGGCAACAGATAGGCCAAGGTTAAAGTTTTACCTCCATCACTTACTAGCTGTGTAACATTGTGCAAGTCCTTTTACTTCTGAGTCTCTATTTCATCATTTATACAATAAGGAAAATTGACCTCTTCTTAATGTCCTCTCCAATTCTTATGTTTCTTTCCATGTCCCACTCAAGTTCCAACCCCTCCAGAAGCCATCCCTCAGTCATCATTCATCTTTATCTTTTCTGACCACCTGCAGCACTGCAGTTTGTACCAAACCATCCAGAACTTAATTTTGCTTTAGCTCTGCAAAAATACAGTGTAAAATCGACAAGAGCAGGAACCATACATTTCAATTATTTTGGATCCCTAGCCCCACACAAAACATCCGGTTGATTTTTACAGTAAGTACCCTCTAGTGCTGGTTATTGATAAGCTGATTACAGAGACTGAAAAATCCCATAATTTTAGAAAAGAAATGGCTCTTAGAGAGTGTCCAGATCACTTATCACACAGGTGAGGCCACTGGGGATCGGAAAAGGGAAGGAACTTGCCCTGGGTCTTGCTGTTAGTTATCCACAGAGCAGGTACTCTCAGTCTACTCTAACATACTATCTCTGAGTTGCCTCAACATCTCTGTATTAAATCAGCGTCTATAACAAAGTGAATCATTCGGAGATTAGGGGAAGAAAAAATGAGAAATCCTGCATGCAATGTAGATGCCACTTTCAAAAGAAGTCACATTATCACTTTAGCAACATTATAGAAGGCTTAGTTTATTTATTTTAAAAAATATTTTATTTATTTTTGGTGGCAGATAACCCAACATACACCCATTCACAATTTCTACATGAACAGTTCAATAACATTGGTTACATACTTCATACTATGTCATCATTCTCATTATATTGTTTCATCACCATTAATTTAGGCTCTCTGCCCCTTAGAGTTCTCATTGTGCATTAAATTCACTACTGTCAGTTTGAATTTTTATGTTGTTGTGATTGTTGTTGTATGCCATCGAATCAACTCCAACTCATAGCAATCCTATATGACAGAATAGAACTGCCCCATAGGGCTTCCTAGGCTGTAATCTTTATGAGAGCAGATCGCCAGGTCTTTTCTCCCACAGAGCTGCTGGTGGGATCAAATCACTAACCTTTTGGTTAACAGCTGAGTGCTTAAACTCATACAGATAATTCTTTTTAAGAGTGCTATGCTCAAGGCAAACATTTTTTATTAATTGGGCTAAACTGCTGTTTAATTTAATGATGTCTTCATGGGATAGTTTTGGTTCAAGGTTTAAAGATTATTTCCGGGCATTAGATTTGGGGATTCTCCAAGTCTCAATCCAGTAAACTTAGTTTCCATATGAGTTTGAAGTTCTGTTCCATGCTCTTCCTCCTTTCGATCAGGATCCATACGTTGGGTCCTTGATCAAAACATTCAGTAGTGGTTGCTGGGCACCATCCATTTCTTTTGGTCTCATGGTAATGGAGGTAGTAGTTTATGGAGGCAATTAAACTCACAGTACATTTCCTTCTCCAAGTCCTGAGTCTCCTTCTTCCTCTGTTGTTCCACATGAATAGAGACCAACTGTTGTATCTTGGGTGGCCGCTTGCAAGATTTGAGACCCCATGCGCTACTCACTGAACTAGGAGATAGAACTGAAACTCTAAAAACAATGTCAGGCCAATTGACTGGATAGATTAAGCAAGCCATCACCCATTTTAAGTTGTGCCTTTGCAGACAGACATTCAACAGGGACCAGATGTAGCTTGCAGAGGGACTAAAGCAGTAATAGTTTTACATTTCATTGTTGTTGTTGTCAGGTGCCATTGAGTTGGTTCCAACTCATAGTGACCCTAAGTTCAACAGAACGATACACTGCCCTATCCTATGCCATCCTCACAATTGTTGCTATGCTTGAGCCCATTGTTGCAGCCACTGTGTCAATCCATCTCATCGAGGGTCTTCCTCTTTTTTGATGACCCTCTACTTTACCAAGCATGATGTCCTTCTCCAGGGATTGTTCCCTCCTGATAACATGTTCAAAGTATATGAGACAAAGTCTTGCCATCCTTGCTTCTAATGAGCATTCTGGTTGTATTTCTTCCAAGACAGATTTGTTTGTTCTTCTGGCAGTCCATGATATATTCAATATTCTTTGCCAACACCATAAGTCAAAGGTATCAATTCTTCTTCGGCCTTCCTTATTCATTGTCTAGCTTTTGCATGCATGTGAGGCGATTGAAAACGTCATGGCTTGGATCAGGTGCACTTTAATCCTCAAAGTGACATCTTTGTTTTTAACACTGTAAAGAGGTCTTTTGCAGCAGATTTGTCCAATGCAATGGATCGTTTGATTTCTTAACTGCTGCTTCCATGGGTGTTGATTGTGGATCCAAGTAAAATGAAATCCTTGACAACTTCAATCTTTTTTCCGTTTATCATGATGTTGCTTATTGGTCCGGTTGTGACTTTTGTTTTCTTTATGTTGAGGTGTAATCCATACGGAAGGCTGTGTCTTTGATTTTCGTCAGTAAGTGCTTCAAGTCCTTTTCACTTTCAACAAGCAAGTGTGTCATCTGCATAGCTTAGGTTGTTAATGAGTCTTCCTCCAATCCTGATGCCCCATTCTTCTTCATCTAGTCCCACTTCTTGGATTATTTGCTCAGCATACAGATTGAATAAGTATAGTGAAAGCATACAACCCTGACGCACATCTTTCTTGACTTTAAACCACACAATATCCCCTTGCTCTGTTCGAATGACTGCCTCTTTTGTCTAAGTACAGGTTCCTCATGAGCACGATTAAGTGTTCTGGAATTCCCATTCTTCGCAATGTCACCCATAATTTGTTACAATGCACACAGTCAATAAAACACAGGTAAACATCTTTCTGGTATTCTCTGCTTTCAGCCAGGATCCATCAGCAATGATATCCCTTTTTCCACGTCCTCTTCTGAATTAGGCTTGAATTTCTGGCAGTTCCCTGTCGATGGGCTGCTGCAACTGCTTTTGAATGATCTTCAGCAAAATTTACGTGTATGTGATATTAATGATATTGTTTGATAATTTCTGCATTCTGTTGGATCACCTTTCTTTGGAATGAGTACAAATATGGATCTCTTCCAGTCAGGTGGCCAAGTAGCTGTCTTCCGAATTTCTTTAGGAACTGCAAAACATTAACATCATCACACTGAAAAGAAAACAGAAACTATGAAATTATTAAAAATACCCATTCATCCATTTTTTGTTTTTATTCATTTATTTTTATTTCGGTGTAATTCACATAACATAAAAGTCACCATTTTAAAGGAAGCAATTCAGAGGCATTTAGTACGGCCATAATGTTGCGTAATCACCACCTGTATCTAGTTCCAAAACATTTTCATTACCCCAAAATGAAGCTCTGTGCTCATTAAGCAATTATTCCCCACACACATTTTAATATAAGAGTTTTAAATTTGTGATTGGTGCTTATACTATGTATGTATTTAGGAAGTGGAAAAAAATACTAGATTGAAAACTTTGAAATGGTTACAACCAAATTCCTTTTACTGTTGCCATTAACCATAACCTTCTTCTGAACTATTTTCCACATGTATTTAGAGTCCAGCTTCATTTGGACAAGATAACTCATCAATGAGCAATTGAATGAAAAAGAATAGCAAATTT
>NW_004444015.1:5509792-5537236 GCF_000243295.1 Trichechus manatus latirostris
ATTTAGCTTTCTAGTTTGAAATACTTTAGAAAACACTTAGAATATACACCAATTCCCCTCCCACCCACACGCAACCTCCCAGCCCCCAGATGGGCAGCTTTCATTTCCCCGTGGAGCTTGGAGCTTTGGTTGGAGAAAGGAGCCTCTATTGACTTACCTAGTGAAGCATCTCCTTTTGTTAACTGACAAAGCTTTAGATCTGGCAGCTCTGAAAATCTCATGGGGTCGGGGGTGGGGGGGCCGCCCTGAACTGGTTTATTAACTGATATGCTGCCTCTCAGTTTTCCAAGGTGGATAATGTCCTCCTGTGCTGTATGTATAGCAAGAAAATGCTTAGTTGGGAGGGATGTGTCCCCTTTGTAAGCAAATAACACAATGCAAAGTGAAAAATGCAGTGGTATTTATTTACACTTACCCCTCTGCACTGACCTCATCAGGCTGTGGCATAATACCACCACATGGCCAGATTCGGTCTCTGAATAGGGACAAAGGGAAGCTATGCAGATTGCTAACTCTTCATTCCTCCTCTCACTTCTTCCTGCTAATTTCTCTTTCCATTTTAATTCTTCCAGCCAGTCACTATGTAAACTACTTAGGTTTCTAAGCAAATGCATATTTATTGTGGGGTGTATTTGGTGTGCCAAATCAATGCCTTATGTTTTAGAGCCTTACAGAAATGTAGCTAAATATAACCTCCTCCTCCTGGGAGTAGGGTGCAGGGAATTGGGAAGTTGAGAATATATTTATATCTGTTGTGATTTAGATTTACCTTAACTCTTGGAATTTAAGTGCTTAATGCATATTGTTTATAAAGGATTCCCTGAGCTACATTGTAAGTGAGCTTTTAATGCACATCTGGGTTTGTCAAGATAAAGGGAAACCATTTCAAAGAATCACAGAAATTTAGCAGGAGCAGGGCTCTTTGGATGCATCAAATCCAAACCTCTCATTTTATTTTTGAGGAAACTGGAACCCTGAGTATAGAAGGGAGTTTGTCAAGGTCATACAGCAAGTTATTATCAGAGTGGCACAAATCATAATCTCTCGTTGGGAAAAATAGAATTGGGTAAAGAGCCTGACTCGCTTATCTGTGGAGGGACTGAGATAATTGTGAAGCCCTCTTTTAAGTATTTTACCCAAGTAAACGTACTTCATCTTCACTGCAACCCAGTAAGGTAGGTATTTTTATTACCCCAATTTTAGAAATGAGGAAATGGAGGAACATAGAGGTTAAGTGACTTGACCAAAGATACACAGACAGAAATAGCAGATTCAGGATTCCAACCCAGGCATCTTGACTGATAACTCCTGAGGAAAGTCCTGGAAACCTGGGAGCAAGTATGCAGTGGCACACATGCGCACAGATAATCCAGTCTACAGAGAGAAAAGAAGTAGGCTGTTAGGGACAGAGGTGCAGAGAACAGATACCATGTGGCTTCAGAGTAAAAGAAAACAAGAGGGGGAAGGGGGGCATACAGGAAGAAAAGAGAGAAATGTCCCGATGATTTTCTACTTTCTGTGAATCCCTAATTTATTTCCTGCAATTCAGTTCCAGAAGATTCCCTTGTGTCCTTATAATAAATCAGCTTTTACCTTGAGCTTCTTGGAGTGAATTTCTGTTACTGGTTCCTTGCAACTGAATAATCCTTAAGACAGATAAGAAATGAAGTCTGCTGTTTCACTCAAAGGACACTTTCCCTCTATCTTTGAGAAATCACTGAGGGCAGAAATGATCACCTGTATTCTTGTGCACCACTCCATCGTCCCTTCCTTTCACCCCTAGGTCTCTTGTACTTTTGCTTTGAGACCACCTCTTGTGAAGTCAAAGCCTCAGTGCTGCTTGTCACAGCACTCCTCTTCCAGACCTCAATGCGATCCCTCTCAATTCCCTTTCTTATCTCCTCATCTTCACTGTCTATTACTCCAAATCTTTATACCTCTCCTCTCTTTCGCCCCATCCCAACATTCCCAAAGAGTAAATGACATCAAATGAAACCAACAAACTAACTACTTAAGGAGAAAATCCTTCCTATATCATCACACCAGTTTCAGTACCATATGTTTTTTTCATAAAAGGTCTTATAACAAATACCTGTATGTGTATATAGAAGCTTAGAGTATATAAAGTAGTTCCATACAAGCCCTTTAATTAGATCCTCACAGTACATCGATGAGGTAAGTAACACAGATGGAATTCTTCCATTTTAAGTTGAAAAAGTTTGCAATTTCATCCACTTAGTTGCAAGCACTTTTAAGGCAAGGTCTACTTTTTACCAATTTTTATAATCCCCAAAGTGACTGGAACCTCATGAGCATTTGATGTTGTTTAAGAAATGGAGCAAAAGTAAGGGAACAAATGCATGAGTGAAGGAGGAATGAATGAATTACGTTATTAAGTGGTTTATCCACATTTTCTTGTTATTACAAGGCAAAACCAATTCTCAGAACCAAGGTGTCTGAATCCTAGTGTTGGCCTTTTTCCATCACACCAGCCTGCTCACATTCAGCATAATCTTACTTATGTATCACTAACAAGTAGAAACTTCCAAGACTCTCTTAGCTCCATTAATCAGAAAGGACTATCTGCAACTGATATTTCAAAGGAATTTTTCCCAACACTACATTTATATTAAGGAAAATCTGCGATAGGCATTAAAAAGATATATAAGAGCATTGAAGAGACATGAATAAAAATAATTGGACATTTTAAAGCAAACAAACCAGAATTTATACATCTAAATGAGTGCTATCCTACCAAGTGTTCCCTCTGAGAAAATAGACACAGATTCCAATGATGGTGCCATTGCTCAAAATGCCTTTGGAACTCTTCTTTGGGAGATTACTTCAGAGCCAGATGGAAGAAACCACGCAAGAAATTCAGTTTGATTACTTTATACTCACACTTGATATAAAAATGAATCCCTTTAGACACGCCACCCTACAGAATATCAGGTAGAATTCTAATATGATACACTTGCTTACAAAACACACCATGCATTTTCTCTTAAAAATAAAACATAGGCTGAATAAATAATTAATATTTCCACACGTGGTGATCATGGTCAGAGCTACTGAATACTATCTAAAGTAGGAGTTGGTATATCAGATACAATTTTTTTTTTGCTTTTTTTCAACTTGCTGTGATTCCTGTAAGCATCTCAGCGATGTGACACTAGTTTGAGAGCCATGTGCCTTTAAGATCGCTTTCTAGAAATGAAGCTGGTCTGATGTGCTCTTCCAATCTATTAAGAACAGCTGCTTTTGGCCGTTGTAATTTTTAAGATGGAAATAGCTGAGAGAATCGTCAAGAATTCTGATCCTGATCATACTTTGTGAAATGGATCTTAGTGGCATCTATAGTGGAAGGAAACATAAGGTTATATTTCTTCATACATTTGATTTAGCTTTTTAAAAAAAAAAAAATCCATTCATTTATTTCAGGCTGTTGCAGGCACTTTGCTAAGACGTAAAGGATACTTAGCATTAAGATCATCCAACAGTGAAAATCTGCCTGTGAAGTACAGAAACAACCGAAGTAAGTATGAGAAATCTGAGACAGCCATAGTCTAATGGAAAGAGTTCAGATTGAGAACTAAGCAGGTTGACTATGAAATGCTGACTAGCTGGGAGACCTTGAGTCAATCACTTTCCTTCTCTGAGTCTGTTGCCTAATTTATGGGATGAGAACTGTAATACTGGTTCCCGGACTTTCCTTGTGAGAATTTATTAGATACCTTTTGTAACGTGCTCAGCACAGTGCCTAGCACATATTATGTGGTCCACAAAGGGTAGTTGCTGCTGTTGTCGTGACTATTATTTAAATACACGGCTTTATCCAGCCTATGGGGGATAACAAATAAGCCCCCAAATCTCAGTGACTCAAGACAGGTGTATTTCTCCCTTACACCACAGTTCAATGGTTTGCCTCCAAAAGGTGATTCAGAGACCTATAGGTTGTGACCATCTTGCACGACCGCCATCATCATGTGCTTTGCTTCTGTCTCACCTCACAGGAGTGAGAGACTAGAGAAGACACATGTACTCTTACTTGTATTGCAGTATAAGTGTCATATCACTGCTCTCACATTTGCACTCACCAGAACTCAGTCACACGGTCCCCAACCAATTACATAGGACTCTGGGAAATGTGTTCTTTCTGTGTGCGAGGAAGAGGTAATGATGGGCTGAAAACATGGTACTTTCTTTGCCATCGATTAAAAACAAAACAAAAAACCCTGTTGCCATCCAGTTGATTCCGACTCATGACAAATCCATGTGTGTCAGGGTAGAACTTCCCCATAGGGTTTTCCTGGCTGTGATCTTTATGGAAGCAGATTGCCAGGACTTCCTTCCGTGGAATCGCTGGGTAGTAGTCGAGCACAAACTGTTTGCACCACCCAGGGACCTTTGTCACAGATAGTTTCTTTATGTTAATCATACAATAAATATCTATACAACAATAATAATCGGTGGCTTTATTATGTGATCCCAAGTCACTATCTGGTCTAATTTCCCTTCTCCATCAGATCTAGTGATAGCTTTGCTGTCTTGGAGACAGCACGGAGCTGGAATCTCACAACTGTGTTTCCTTGTGAATGTCCATTCTACCTCTTGAACTGATTTTATCTAAAAATGAAATGATCTTGTTGCGTAGGGTAGCTCTAAGAATACCTTTTCAATCAGCAGCTCAGTCTGGATGGTTGAGGCCTCACAAACTGGAAGTTCTGTATTTGGTTTGGTGCTGCAGTGGCCCAGTGTGGACAGAACATGGGAGCAGATAACTATGCTCACTGGGCAATCACACCCCCGCTGTGGTGACATCTCCCAAACTGGCTTCAGTGCAGATGACAGGTTAATCTGTGCTTCACAGCACTCTAGTTAGGGCTCCCACTTCCAGGACAAAGTTCCAAATGACATCATTAGCATTTCTAACTAGAAATCATTAATGACAGGTCAGTTTGTCATAATGAGAAGATTCAGTGCCACAGTGCTGCTTCACTTGCTTCATGCTATAGCAACAGCTGATACCACGGAGGAAGAATTCACAGAAAAATAAATTCGGACAATTCCCATTCAAAGAAACAATTTATCAAGAATTCCCACCAAAAACTGCATCCTGCCAAATTAACAATCATTATAAAAAGTACTCTGCTCAAATGGAAGCTGGAGCCCACTTTGAATCTGACTGCACATACATAATTATCAGGAATGAGACAATACTAAATATATTGAAATATAGCTACAATGTTCATAAAAGACTATCCCAAATCATATTTCTTTGTTTTATGAATCATGGCTTTAAAATCACTAGTTGCTCATCACTGTGTATAAATAAGTATATTAATCATATAAACCTACATTTTAAGCAGCTCAACCGTTCTCTCGGATTTACCCTTAGGTTAAGCCGGATAATCAGCAAATTAGGTATCTGCATTTTGGCGTGAAACTATCAGCATGTATTGAAAGACACATAGGATTCAGTGCTGTAAATGTTAAGCTGTGTTAACTCATGTTTTATTTCCTAAAGATCTGTTAATTCTGGTCACTTCTCTTATTCTCTACAGCCACTGTCCCGATACCATTCATTAGCTCATGCCTGGACAATAGCAACAGCTACACCACTCATATTCACCCAGCTCCTCTCCAGTCCACTCTGACTGAAATATAAAATTAACACAGGTTGTGACACTCTTGTGCTTAAACTCCTCCATTAGTGTCCCATTATATTTAGAATAAATCTAAATTTCCTACCATAGCCTCAAAGGCCCTGCTGAATCTAACTCTTTCTGATCTCCCAACATCACCTTCTACTTTCTCACTTGCTCTCTACACTCTAACTACCCTGACCTTCTATTACTGTCTCTCAAACATGACAGACCCTTTACCACCTCCTGGATTCATGACCCCTCTCTGTTATCACGTCCTTTCCCCATCCAAAACCACACCCGTTACCATCTAATCGATTCTGACTCATAGCGACTCTATAGGACAGAGTAGAACTGCCCCATAGGGTTTCCAAGGAGCAGCTGGTAGATTTGAACTGCCCACGTTTTATGGTCAACAGCCACAGCTCACCATAGCTCTTAACCACTGCACCATTTTCACCATTCAAAAATTAGATCAAATATCACCTCTTCAGAGAGGACTTCCATGATTACCTAACTAAAGCAGCTAAGCCTTCCCCTGTCACTTGCCATATTTCATAGTCGCTTAGGGCTATCTGTGATTATTTTGTCATTGTATTTGTTTGCTTCTGTATTGTCTATCTTCTTCATTAGAATGCAAACCTCATAAGGGCAGAGACTTGTCTGCTATATTCACAACTCTACCTGTAATGCCTAGAACAGAGCTGGGCACATAGTAAGACTCAAAACATGTTAGTAATGATTTATAAAATGATATAAAGCTAATGAGAATGTTAGTACACAGATTCCTTTATATTAGATGCTATGAGGTACAATAATATCTAGTTTCAGTAAGAGGAATAGTTAGTTGTCCATCTCCAGAGTAACTGGACATAGTTAGGCTTTTAATTAAAATTCCCTGGTCCCGCTATTTGCTAACATGTTTAGAACCAAATTTGAGTTTCATTTTTAGCAAGTTTACAGGCTTTCGTTCAATGGAGCACGGTGCCAGCTCATAGTGGCTCATAAGAGCCTATTGTGTGCATCTCTCCCTAACTCCATGTTCAGTGGCACCATGTTGGTAACTTCAAATTGACCATGGGGTATTTACACCAGGGGAATTGGCAAACTCTACAAATCAAGGCTTTGTATCAGAAAGCTAGTTGTTAACATTTACTAACACACCACTAGACACATTCTGGGTTTCTTCCTTTTTGCTATCCATATTTTCTCATAACTATTTTCACTTACTTTAATTTTATTTTGTTTTGCTATACATTATACATCATTGTAAGTAAAATGAAATATTTCTTTTGAAATAAGGCTAGGAGTAAGTAAATTATTTAAAAGTAACTATAGGGCTCATTAATTTCTCTCTAATACACTATAGATATAGACTCTGTTTTCAGACTAGAGATGATAATTAATGCAACTTACAATTTTATAGTGTTTTGCAATTTATAAATGACCTTAGAAAGTACATGTTATAGGGTTCATTATCTTTCTATAACAGATGTGGAAACTAGGGCTCATAATTGGGTTAAGTGGCTTGCTCAAGCACAGTCAGGATGCTATGTTAGGTTTTCTAAATTCAAAGCCAGTGCTCATTGCATTATATTATGTTACCTTAAAATAAAGGCAATAAAGCAAGAAAGATGGTCAAAACCACCAAGATCAAATACATTTTGACTATAAAGGGTTATCATCAATCACTTAACAAGCCTGTCAGAATGTATCTATCCAAGTGTATGCCTTCCTTTTGGAAGTAGGCCTCTTCACACGTATTCATTCTCTACTGCTGTTGCCCCAAATCTTTCTGGAATGTCTCTTTCTAAAGTCCCATCAGAACTAATTCTGTAGCTTTACAGGAAGTAAGTATTATTGCTTTATTGTTTCTCATCATTTTGAGTCCTAAAGTATTACTAACTAGCTTAGCTGACAATTCATCAAATTCATCAATTCATCAAAAGCAGGCTCCAAGTGTATCTTGGCTGCTGCAAATAATTTAATTCCCAGTTCACAATGGCATATGTCTGACATGGAGAATATTCAATAGAATGTTAGTTTCCAAAAGCGATTCCAGAAATGTTCTGTGCAACGCCAGCAGTGACGGAAGAAGCCTAAACTTCCAGAGGGGACTATTATATGAAGTGGAAATACCTTGCTTGAGCACATAATTTCTGATATTTTTTAACAAGCACTCAGTATTATTACTTTACTGCCAGGCCTTCTTATGATGCCTTCAACTTTTGACTCCCTCAGAAGTTTGAGGAGAAAATCATAGAGAGAGTAGGGGGTCACAGTTACTCTTTCCAAATATTACCCTGTAGTCGTTTCTCAGCATTGGCCAGAGCAATAGGTCTCTAACTTCTACACTGAAAAGTACAAATAGAGGCAGGAAATCTGGGTCTCTAAGTTATCAAGACTGGGGGCCATATCCCATTTCTAGTGAAGAAACTACTACGAGGACCTTGGAGTGCAATGACTTTCTACTAGGCACTTTGCAGATCACAGATAAAACACAATTCCTGTCCACTGAGATCTAGCAGCATATTTCTTTGTTTTCAATGTAGGCAACCCTTAGAGGGCCCGGACTGCTTATCAAAGGCTCCCCAAGAGTATTATTAAGTGGATCATTCATGGCAGCTCCAGTGTCAAGACAAGCAAGATGCTATGCACACTTACCTGTCTTTGACAGCTCCCAGACAGTCTTTGCAGCATCCTCTGTGTGACTTCTGAGCTGTTAACAAGCTCTTCTGCAACATCCATCTACTTAGCTTTCAGCTCTGCTAGTTTCTCAGTCAGAATCAGCAGTCACACATGTGCCTTGCCTGTTCATTATGTCACCTTCCCCAAAGAATAGCATGGGCCTAGAAAAGAAAGACACATTGGACAGGCAACAGTTTAAGGGTGACTTCCTTGACCAACAATGCATCGTACCACGTCAGAACGAGTAATGATGACTCTGAAGCAACATCTGCTGGTTTTTGCACACTGGGTTTACAAGCTCATCTCAAAAGCAGGGATAGTGTTAGGTAGTCAGAAACCATTAGGATTAAATGAGTGACTCAGCAAGAAAATAAAAACAGTAAATGCTATCTTGAGGGGAATTTGTGGGCTTCAGGAAGCAGCTGGGATAATCCTGTAAAGAAGCTTACAGAAGGTCAGAGATTGACTTTGATATTGAAGTACAACAGGAAACTCCAGCTCAGCTTTCCACTGGGGAGTTTCCTTGAGAATTTCCTAAATTGGGCTAGGTTACTGTTTTTGAACATCTAATTCAACAGATTTGATTATCTTGGTGAGAACAACCTCTTGGTTGTGACTATTAATGTAAGGGATGAGGAGGAAACTAGCTAAGGAAAAAGAGGAGGAAGATATAGATACTTCTTATCCTGGAAGATAGAAGTCTAGTCTTATTTATTTATGTCTCATTAGATAATGTTATTCTTATTTATGTCTCATTAGATAATGTTGTTCCACATAAAATTTGTTTGAATAAAGTTTCTTTTGTTTTCAAGATTAGTTTGAAATCCATGGGTCCTGATTAGGAGTCAGACGGCACCTCTTTTAGAAACTGAAGTATTATTGGCAAATGGCCACATCTATTCATGTATTAGAGCCCTAGTGGCACAGTGGTTAAGAGCTTGGCTGCTAACCAAAAGGTCGGCAGTTCAAATCCACCTGCTGCTCCTTGGAAACCCTATGGGGCAGTTCTACTCTGTCCTATAGGATCCCTATAAGTCGGAATCAACTCAAAGGCGATGAGTTTTTTTGTTTTTGTTTTGTTCTGTTTTTGTATTTGTGTATACATTGTCTGTGGGTGCTTTTGCTACAACGGTAAAATTGAATACAGAATTGCAACAGAGACTAGATATCATCCAACCCAAAAAAAACACACTGCTGTTGAGTCAATTTTGACTCACAGTGACCCTGTAGGACAGGGTAGAACTGCCACATAGGGTTTCCAAGGCTGCAAATCTTTACCAAAGCAGGCTGCCACATCTTTCTCCTTCTCAGCAGCTGGTGGGTTCAAACCACTGGCCTTTGGGTTAGCAACCAAACACTTAACCACTACACTACCAGGACTCTCTGGATGTGGTCCACAAGCTTAAAATATTTACTATCGGGCACTTCACAGAAAAAAGTTTGCTGACTGCTAATTCAGATTATCTACTCTAGATATTGCTATGAGTTGGAATCGACTCGATGGCAGTGGGTTAGTTCCCCCACCAGCTCCAGATCTTTATTCAAAGGCTGCCTTCTCAGTTGAGACCTTCTCTGACCACCATATCTAAAGTTTAATCCACTCAACCTTCCCACCCGTATTTCATATGGCCCTTTCTGTCTTTACTTTTTCTCCCTGTAACTATCATTATCAAACATATTGTATATTTTCCTTAAAAAAAGTCTTTGTGGTTTGCCTCCCACACTACAATGTAAACTCCATGAGGGCAATGCTTTCTATCTGTTTTGTTCACTACTGTATCTTCAGGGCTTCTAAAACTGTCTGGTATACAGAAGGTGGTCAATAAATATTTGTTGAATTGAATATGGAATTCCCTTTTCATTCATTCATTCAACAGATGCTTATTAAGCATCTATTATGTTTAAAAATGAAATAGAACACATAAAAATCGATATCCTAGGCATTGTTATTATTGACGTCAGGTGTCTTCGAGTTGGTTCCCACTCATAGCAACCGTACGTACAACAGAATGAAACACTGCCTAGTCTTGTGCCATCCTTACAAACTGTTGCTATGTTTGAGCCTATTGTTGCAGCCACTGTGTCAATCCATGTCGTCCAGGGTCTTCCTCTTTTTCGCTGACCCTCAGCTTTACCAACAATGATTTCCTTCTCCAGGGACTGATCCTTCCTGATAGCATGTCCAAAGTATGTGAGATGTAGTCTCGCCATCCTTGCTTCTAAGAAACATTCTGGATGTACTTCTTCCAAGAGAGATTTGTACATTCTTTTCGCAGTCCATGGTATATTCAATATTCTTCGCCAACACCCTAATTCAAAGGTGTGAATTCTTCTTTGATCTTCCTTATTCATTGTCCAGCTTTTGCACGCATATGAAGCAATTGAAAACACCATGGCTTGAGTCAGGCACACCTTAATCTTCAAGGTGACAGCTTTGCTTTTGAACACTGTAAAGAGGTCTTTTGCAGCACATTTGCCCATTGCAATGTGTCATTTGATATCTTGACTGCTGCTTCCATGGATATTGATTGTGGACCCAAGTAAAATGAAATGCTAGGCATTAATTAACTGAAATGGACTGATATTGTCCATTTTGAGTCAGGCAATCATATGGTCTACTCTGCCGGAAATGACAAATTGAAGAGGAATGGCACTGCATTGATTCTCAAAAAGAACATTTCAAAATCTATCCTGAAGTATAACACTGACAGTGATAGAATAATACCCATATGCCTACAAGGAGGACCAATTAATACGACTATTATTCAAATTTGCGCACCAACCACTAAAGCCAAAGATGAAGAAATTGAAGATTTTTACCAACTTCTGTAGTCTAAAATTGATCAAATATGCAATCAAGATACATTAATAATTACTGGCAATTGGAATGTGAAAGTTGGAAACAAAGAAGAAGGAGGAGTAGTTGGAAAATATGGCCTTAGTGATAGAAACAATGCCAGATATCTCGTGATAGAATTCTGCAAAGCCAATGACTTCTTCATTGCAAATAGTTTTTTTCAACAACATAAATGATGACTTTGCACATGGACCTCACAGGAATCAAATCGACTACATGTATGGAAAGAGATGATGGAGAAGCTCAATATCATCAGTCAGAACAAGGCCAGGGGCTGACTGTGGAAGAGACCATAAATTGCTCATATACAAGTTCAAGCTGAAGCTGAAGAAAATTAGAACAAGTCCATGGGAGCTAAAATATGACCTTGAGTATATCCCACCTAAATATAGAGACCATCTCAGGAATAGATTTGACACATTGAACACTAATGACCAAAGACCAGACAAGTTGTGGAATGACATAAATGACAGCATACACAAAGAAAGCAAAAAGTCATTAAAAAGACAAGAAAGAAAGAAAAGACCAAAATGGATGTCAGAAAATACTCTGAAACTTGCTCTGAGATGTCGAGTAGCTAAAGCAAATATAAGAAATGTTGAAGTAAAAGAGTAGAACAGACGATTTCAAAGGGAGGCTTTAGAAGGCAAAGTAAAGTTTTATAATGACATGAGCAAAGACAAGAAGTTAGAAAACCCAAAGGGAAGAACACACTCAGTGTTTCTCAAGCTGAAAGAACTGAAGAAAAAATTCAAGCCTCAAGTTGCAATATAGAAGGATTCTACAGGGAAAATACTGAACGACACAGGAGGCATCAAATGAAGATGGAAGGAATACACAGGGTCAATGTACCAAAAAGAATTGGTCTACCTTTAACTATTTCAGGAGGTAGCATATATATTATCAAGAGCCGATGGTATTGAAGGAACAAGTCCAAGCTGCACTGAAGGCATTGGTGAAAAACAAGGCTCTAGGAATTGACAGAATACCAATTGAGATGTTTCAACAAACTGATGCAACACTGGAAGTGCTCACATGTCTATGCCAAGAAATTGGGAAGACTGCTACCTGGCCAACTGACTGGAGGAGATACATATTTGTGCCCATTCCAAAGAAGAGTGATCCAACAGAAAGCAGAAATTATCGAACAATATCATTAATATCACACACAAGTAAAATTTTGCTGAAGGTCATTCAAAAGTGGTTGCTTCAGTACATTGACAGGGAACTGCCAGAAATTCAAGCTGAATTCAGAAGAGGATGTGGAATGAGGAATATCATTGCTGATGTCTGATGGATCTTGGCTGAAAGCAGAGAATACTAGAAAGATGTTTACCTTTGTTTTATTGGCTATGTAAAGGCATTCGACTGTGTGGATCATAACAAATTATGGATAACATTGTGAAGGATAGGAATTCGAAAACCTTTAATTGTGCTCATTAAGAACCTGTACATAGACCAAGAGGCAGTCATTAGAACAAAGCAAGGGGATACCGTGTGGTTTAAAGTCAGGAAAGGGGTGCATCAGGGTTGTATCCTTTCACCATACTTATTCAATCTGTATGCTGAGCAAATAATCTGAGAAGCTGGATTATATGAAGAAGAACACGGCTTCAGGGTTGGAAGAAGGACTCATTAACAACCTGTGATATGCAGATGACTCAACCTCGCTTGCTGAAAGTGAAGAGGACTTGAAGCATTTACTGATGAAGATCAAAGACTACAGCCTTCAGTATGGATTAAACCTCCACATAAAAAAACAAAAATCCTCCCAACTGGATCAATAAGCAACATCATGATAAATGGAGAAAAGATTTAAGTTGTCAAGGATTTCATTTTACTTGGATCCACAATCAATGCCCATGCAAGCAGCTGTTAAGAAATTAAATGATGTATTGCATTGGGCAAATCTGTGAAAAGGCCTCTTTAAAGTCTTAAAAAACAAAGATGTCACTTGAGGACTAAGTTGTTCCTGACCCAAGCCATGATATTTTTAATTGACTCATATGCATATGAAAGCTGGGCAATGAATAAGAAGACTGAAGAAGTATTAATGCTTTTGAATTATTGTGTTGGTGGAGAATATTGAAAATGCCATGGAATGCCAGAGAATGAACAAATCTGCTTTCAGAAGAAGTACAGCCAGAATGTTCATTAGAAGCGAGGATGGCAAGACTTCATCTCAGGTACTTTGAACATGTTTTCAGGTGGGACCAGTCCCTGGAGAAGGACATCATGCTTGGTAAAGTAGATGGTCAGCCAAAAAGAGGAAGACCCTCCAAGAGATGGATTGATACAGTGGTTGCAGCAAGGGGCTCAAGCATAACGAGATTGTGAGGATGGTGCAGGAATTGGCGGTCTTTCGTTCAGTTGTACATAGGGTAGCTAGCTATGAGTAGGAACTGACTCCATGGCACCTACCAACATGTTTCCAGCATTATGTTAAGTACTGGGGATATGGTGGAGAACAAAACTTTGTCACCACTGCTCTTAATCTGCTTATATTTACATGTGAAAGACAGGCAAGTTAACAGGCATTTACAGTATAATGCAGTGAAGGAGTAAGATAGGTAGGAAAAATCACAAGTAGCTGTGGAAGCACATTAGAGGAGCAAGGAATCTAGACTGTGGAGCCCAAGGAATACTTCTGAAACCTGAAGAATGAAGAGTTACCCATTTGAGTAAGAGAGAATAGAGAATTCCAGACATAGAGAAAAACATGGAAACAACCTTCAGGTGGGAGAGATCTTGGAAATGTCAAGTGTAAACAACACTAACTCTGTATGGAGAGAAATGATAGAGTTTTATTGAGAAATACAACTTGAGTTGGGCAGCACTGAGTAAAATTACAAAGTGCTCCAGCGTTCACTAAGGAACGCTGGGTTTTTATACAAGAAGGCTAGCATTACTGCAATCACAAACAGACCTTTCTTCATATCAGTTATTTTCAAAGGCATTCTTCCTGAGGGCAAGCATTTTTTTCCACCGAGAAGAATCTGCACACACTTCCTTGAATCATAGACAAGCATAACCACGTTTGTTTGCAAAACAAGACTTGTTTGCCTGAAAGTGGTGCTCATACTTCACAAGCAGCAACAAAGGTTTAAAACAAAATGGAGTCTGATCAAGACCTGTGTCAGCCATTCTAGTTATGCCAATCTTCTTTGTTTTACAGTACTCTTTCACAGCACATATATGGAATTGAAAGACATCCAGAAAGCCTCCAGTTACATGATGCTGAAATTCTTAGGAAAAGAAGAGTGATAGAGAAGGGGACTCAAATGTCCCTGGTGTCAGTGCTTTCAACAAAGAAAAGGGATGGCAAGTAAAGGGTTATAGATATCAAATAAAGATCTGAATTTTAGCATTCCATTCAGAAGCACTCCACTAAGATTCAACTAGGAATCAGCAAATGTTGAATTGCTATCCAAAGACTTTTGCTTATTCTTTGCTTCACATTACTTTAAGATAGTATATATTATGTCGTGTAGAAGAGAGCAGGAATCAATAAACAGCAGTCACTAAAACAAAAATCATATTAAGCCAGTAATAGAAATTGATTAAAGTTTATTTAACATATGATTTGCAAATTGGAGTAATGTTTCGACTAAACCAAACCAAACACGTTGCCATCGAGTCGATTCTGACTCATAGCGACCCTATAGGACAGAGTAGAACTGCCCCATAGGGTTTCCGAGGAGTGGCTGATGGATTCGAACCACTGACCTTTTGGTTAGCAGCTGGTATTTTGACTAGAGAGTCAAAAATGTTCCAAAGAAGAAAAGAACGTCAAAAAATTATCAGCCTTGCCATGGAAAAGGACCAGAACAAAACTAATAAAATATTTTGAGGTCAGGAAGAATTTCATACAGCATTGTCTTAGAGAACAATGAAAATAATTACTGATTTACCCTAAAACATAGCTCTAGTCTGAACTTTGGAGTCTCTGTTTTCTGAAACTGACTGAATTTTTTGAAAAAACACAATGCTCAAGGAAAAATGGTCTCACTAGTTTATCTAGGCCATTGTTTGACTCAAAGGTCACTTTTAGAAACCAGTTTTCCCAAGGCTCAATGTACAAAAGGACATCTAAGAGTAATGGCCTGGGTGGATTATACCAGTCTCCATGGATCCCAGAAATCTGGAATTCAGGAGAAATAAAACTGTTTCTTATAGGATATATGCACTAACTTCCCCATACTAGCTCCTTTGAGGCAACTCAACAGTGTATGGAGATGGTTGAGGAGTGAGGAATGCTGCCCTCAAGAGGTTTCTATTCTAATAAAGGAAAGAGGAGATGTACATAGGTATGAGAGCATAATTATCTACGTTCTCTGATTGGAAGAGGCCATGTGATGTACTGTGAAGTGTGTGGGCTCTGGAACCAGCCTGTCTGGGTTCAAATCTGCATGCCAGCACTTTCTGTGTGATCTTGATCATTTATGTTTCCATTACTCATACTGAACAAATATTAATATAATAAACTAAGTCTTCCTTACTTGTTTGCAAAGTGGTGTGTCTTTATAAAAAGAGCTTAAGATGGGAGTTGGGAAAGAATCACTTCTGATTCTTTCCCAACATTTTCAGCTTTATTCCTGAGTCAAACCATAAACACTGAATAATGCTCACCTCCTGACTTTCCCCACCTCAGATTAGGGGGCAGTCTCAAACTCCCTGGTATCTAGACAGGACACTGTCCTAAAAGCTAGGTGACAAATGGGGAAGAAAACGAAAACCAGGGCTTTGAACAGGTTTGTACTGATTCGAACCCCTGATGATAATTTGCATTTCTAACAAGTTCCCGGGTGATGCTAATGCTGCTGATAAGGGACCAATTCTGTGAACCACTAGTACAGCAGTGGTTCTCAAAATTTATTATACATAAGAATCACCTGGGGATCTTGTTAAACTATAGATTCTGATTCAGTATATCTGGAGTGAAAATGCAAATTCTCCGCAGGGATTCCAACCAAAACGAACCAGTTCAAATCCCTGTGGAAAACATGCACATACTTTTATTCAGTATCCATTTCAAAGAATCTACACCAATTGAGTAATTAGAAATATATAAATTATATAAAATGTATTTTTCGATATAATAGCCATAATATCAGCATATTTAAAACATCCTATTTTGATTAACGAAATACCAATTGAAATGTTTCAACAAAGGGATGCAGTACTGGAAGTGCTCACTCATCTATGCCAAGAAATTTGGAAGACAGCTACCTGGCCAACCTACTGGAAGAGATTGACATTTCTGCCCATTCCAAAGAAGGGTGATCCAACAGAATGTGGAAATTATCGAGCAATATCATTAATATCAGACACGAGTAAACTTTGCTGAAGATCATTCAAAAATGGTGCCATAGTTCATCGACAGGGAACTGCCAGAATTTCAAGCTGGATTCAGAAGAGGAAGTAGAACAAGGGATATCATTGCTGATGTCAGATGGATCTTGGCTGAAAGCAGAGAATACCAGAAAGATGTTTGCCTGTGTTTTATTGACTATGCTAAGGCATTCGACTGTGTGGCACATAACAAATTACAGATAACATTGTGAAGAACGGGAATTCCAGAACACTTAATTGTGCTCATGAGGAACCTGTACATAGATCAAGAGGCAGTCATTCTAACAGAACAAGGGGATACTGAGTGGTTTAAAGTCAGGAAAGGTGTGTGTCAGGGTTGTATTCTATCACCATATCTATTCAATCTGTATGCTGAATAAATAATCTGAGAAGCTGGACTATATGCAGAAGAACGGGGCATCAGGATTGGAGGAAGACCCATTAACAACCTACTATATGCAGATAACACAACCTTGCTTGCTGAAAGGGAAGAGGACTTGAAGCCCTTACTGATGAAGATCAAAGACTGTAGCCTTCTGTATGGATTACACCTCAACATAAAGAAAACAAAAATCCTCACAACTGGACCAATAAGCACCATCATGATAAACGGAGAAAAGATTGAAGCTGTCAAGAATTTCATTTTACTTGGATCTACAATCAACACCCATAGAAGCAGCAGTCAAGAAATCAAATGACATTACGTTGGGCAAATCTGCTTCAAAAGACCTCTTTAAAGATTTAAAAGGCAAAGATGTCACTTTGAGGACTAAGGTGCGCCTGACCCAAGCCATGATTTTTTCAATCGCCTCATATGCATGTGAAAGCTGGACAATGAATAAGGAAGACCAAAGAAGAATTGATGCCTTTGAATTGTGATGTTGGCAATGAATATTAAATATACCATGGACTGCCAGAAGAACAAACAAGTCTGTCTTGGAAGAAATACAACTAGAATGCTCCTTGGCAGCAAGGATTGCGAGAGAGTTTGTCTCACATACTTTGGACATGTTATCAGGAGAGACCAGTCCCTGGAGAAGGACATCATGCTTGGTAAAGGTGAGGGTCAGTGAAAAAGAGGAAGACCCTGGATGACATGGATTTATACAGTGGCTGCAACAATAGGCTCAAACATAGCAACAATTGTAAGAATGGCGCAGGACCGGGCAGTATTTCGTTCTGTTGTACATGTGTTGGAACCGACGGGACAGCACCTAACAACAACAGCGACAACTTCTTCAACAAGATAGAAATGCTTAAATAAATCACACCATATTATATAGCTATCAAAATAGCGTTTTTGAAGATTTTAAGAATGTGGAAATGATCATGATATAATATTAAATAAAACAATGCAAAATATAGAAGTTAAAATAGCAAGAATCAAAATCATCTATAGTTTGAATCCAACTATATCACTTTATATATGATTTGCATTTGCACATATTTATGGGTGCATATACACACATATATATGTTATATGCACGTATAATGGAAAAGAGTAAACCCAAAGATCAAAAGTGGTTAACTCTACCTCGTAAGATTTTTTTTATATTTTAATTTTCCGCTTTTTGTCTTGCTACAATGATTATGGTTTTTCTTTTATATATTCTGAATATAAAAAATAAACTTCATGTATAAATGATGGTCATCTTCAGGATGCTTGTAAAAGAGGGAGAGCTATTACTCAGTAATTGGAAAACACGGACACTTTGATTAGACGTCTAAGTTAAATACCACCCCCCCCCCAGACTTTCTCAATACTCTACCATTTCATAATAGTAAGTTATGTTTGCAAATGAATTTGGCCAGATGGTTTCTTCTCTCATTTACAAAGCAATTCCTAGAGGAGAGGCCCAGGGGGGAAATTGCCCTCCTAATCCAGATTGTTGGCAACATCACTGCCTATCCTAGCATTCATATCATCTGAAAGAATTGCGCCAGTTGACAGGTGAATAAGACATCAGAAATTCAAGTGTATTCCAAATTAAGATCAGTTGTATAAAGAATCTATAAGCACATAGATTATAGAAGTATTCCAATCTCCTGTTAATATTAGGAAAAATAAGGTATTGCAAATATTAAATAAAATAAAAACCTTAACAATGCAATATGATAGTATATTTAAATGCCTAGCACAAATCCTATCATATAGTAGGCACCAGATAAACAGTAGGTTCCTTGCCGTTCTCCCTCTCCTCATGTCCCTTATGTAACAAGAGAGTCAGAGATCCTCCCCAAGAACATGACCTGTCATTAGCATTATCATGCCTCCTAAGTTTCTTTAACACACAAACAAGAACAGGAAACACTAAAAACCTTGATGATATGTGAATTCATTTTCTTAAAAAAGCAGGTTGCACAAGAATGAGAATATCAAGGCATTTGCTTTTCTATCTCCATCATGTCAAATACCAAGGGAGGTTTCTTTGCATTGATCTATATTCATGAGAACCCATCATTAAAGGAAAACATGGGGTTCTAACACATAGCCATTGCTTGTGGAGCACCAATTGGAACAAGCATGCTCATTCATCTTATCTGAGATGCCTTATGGATGGCAAAGAGATATTGCATAATAGGGCATGGATTTTGCACCAACATAATTTCCAGAAGGATGAAAGGGTTAAACCTAAAATCTAAAAAGCATTTACAAAAAAAATCAATTAATACTAACATTAAATTCAAGCAGAATGGGAATGTTTTCATATATTGAATCTTACCATTTAGATAAACCAGTTATGTTTTTGTATTAAAGTCTACTTTTATGTTCCTTACTCAGAGCTACGTAGCTCTGTGTGTGTGTGTGTGTATGAGGGGTGGTGGCTCCTATACTTTTCTTTCTAAAAGAATTCTTCTTAGTATTTTAAAATTTTGTTGTTATTATAGGTGGGATCTAAATGGTTACTCTTGATATATAGGAAAATATTAATTTTTGGATACATGTAACTGGCCACTTACCAGGATCATATTAACTCTAACAGTTTTTCCGATTCTTTCAGGTATTAAAGGTAGAAGGATATTAACTGGGAAAAAATGATTATAGTGTTTTTTTTGTTCTAGTATATCCTTTTCATATTTTATTGCATTGAGAAATTCCAAAATACTGATTAGATCATGATAGCAGGATTTTCTTATCCTTGATTTTAAGAGATTTGTCTCTGATTTACATATTATATTAGCTTTGATTTGAGGCCAGTAAATGTTAAAGTTATAATAAAGAAGCAGTTTGTATTACTAGTATATTAAGAAGTATAAAGAATAAATGTTGGATTTTTCAAAATATTTTCTATGACCGTAAGATCATATGCTTTTAATTTTGTGACCTAGAGATACACTGATTCATATTAAGAGTCTCAGATATTAACCAACTCTTGCACACAAAACATACATAAAATAAGTCCTATTTAGTAGTGCTAATTTTGGAGCCCTGGTGGCACAGTGGTTAAGAAGTTGGCTACTAACCAAAAGGTCAGCAGTTCGAATCCACCAGACACTCACTGGAAACCCTATGCGGCAGTTCTACTCTGTCCTATAGGGTCACTATGAGTCGGAATCGACTCAACAGCAACGGTTTTCTTTTTATCCTTAATGTAAACCCATCACCGATACCTTCTTGAGAATGTTTTCTCCTATATTTATGAGTGACTTTGAACTATGGTTGTATATGCACCTGTGGTGTGTGTGTGTGTGTGTGAGAGAGAGAGAGAGAGAGAGCAAGAGCAAGAGTGAAAAACAAAAAAGAGAGAGTGCATTACTTTTGTCAGGCTTAGGCTTTGCTTTCAGAGATATGATATGATAACTTTTATTTGTGTAAAAATTTTATTGAGAAATAATTCGTATACCATCAATTCACCTATTTAAAGTGTATAATTCAGTGGTTTTCAGTATATTCAGAGTTGTGCAACCATCACCATTACATAATTTTCAAATATTTTCATTATGCCAAAATTAAAAATTAAAACTCGTAATTGTTTTTGTCTTTAACTTATTTTGAAATAATAATAATATCTGACTTACAAAAATAACAGAGCGTTCCCATATATCCTTCAACAGTTTTCCTAAATGTTCATTTTATATACCATAGTACAGTTATCAAAACCAGATAATTAACACTGACATAATTCTATGAACTCATCTAGAAATCTTATACAAATTTCACCAATTGTTTCAATAATGTCCTTTTTTTCTAGTCCAGGATCTGATCTAGAATTTCACATCAAAGTTGGTTGTTGTATCTTCTTAATTTCTTCAACTGGGAAGACTTTCTCAGTCTTTTTTTTTTTAATTATCATTGTGCTTTAGGTGAAAGTTTACAGCTTAATTTCTCATACAAAAATTCATACACACATTGTTATGCGACATTAGTTGCAATCCTTACAATGTGACAGCACATTCCCCCTTTCCACTCCGGGTTTCTTGTTTCCATTCAACACGTTCCTGTCCCTTCCTGCCTTCTCATCCTGCTTCCGGGCAGCCGTCCATTGGTCTCCTGTATCTGATTAAACTAAGAAGCACAATCCTCACGAGTATTATTTTTGTTTTATACTCCATTCTAATCTTTGTCTGAAGAGTGGGCTTTGGGAATGGTTTCAGTTCTGGGTTAACGGAGTATCCAGGGGCCATAGTTTTGGGGATTCCTCCAGTCTCTATCAGACCATTAAGTCTGATCCTTTTACATGAATTTGAGTTCTGCTCCACACTTTTCTCCTGCTCCATCCAGGACTCTCTGTTGTACTCCCTGTCCGGGTAGTCTTGGTGGTAGCCGGGCACCATCTAGTTCTGGTCTCAGGGTAATCAAGTCTCTGGTTTATGTGGACCTTTCGTCTCCTAGGAAACCCTGGTGGCATAATGGTTAAGTGCTATGGCTGCTAACTAAAAGGTCAGCAGTTCGAATCTACCAGGCCCTCCTTGGAAACTCTATGGGGCAGTACTACTCTGTCCTATAGGGTTGCTATGAGTCGGAATCAACTCGTCGACAACGGGTTTGTTTTTTGTTTTTGTTTTTGTCTCTTGGGCTAATATTTTCCCTGTGTCTTTGGTGTTCTTCATTCTCCTTTGCTCAAAGTGGGATGGGACCAATTGATGCACCTTAGATGGCCACTTACAAGCTTCTAAGACCTCAGAAGCCACACACCAAAGTGGGATGCAGAATATTTTCTTAATAAACTTTGTTACGCCAGTTGACCTAGATGTCCCCCGAAACTTTAGTCCCCAGGCCCCAGCACCACCTACTCTATCCCTTAAAGTGTTTGGTTGTATTCAGGAAACTCCTTAGCTTTTGCTTTGGTCCAATTGTACTGACTTCTGCTGTATTGTGTGTTGCCCTTCTCTTCACCTACAGTGATTCTTGTCTACTATCTAGTTAGTGAATTCCCCTCCCCTTCCCTCCCCACCCTCGTAATCATTGAAGAATGCTTTCTTATGTGTTTAAACATTTCCTTGAGTTCTTATAATAGTAATCTCATACAAAATTTGTCATTTTGCGACTAATTTCACTTAGCTTAATGCCCTCCAGATTCATCTGTTTCACAGATTCATCATTATTCTTTATCATTGCATAGTATTCCGTTCTGTTAGGTACCATAATATGTTTATCCATTTGTCTGTTGATGGGCACCTAGGTTGCTTCCATCTGTTGCTATTGCGAACAGTGCTGCAATGAACATGGGTGTGCATATATCTATTCGTATGATGGCTCTTATTTTTCTAGGATATATTCCAAGGAGTGGGATTGCTGGATCATATGGTACTTCTATTTCTAGCTTTTCAAGGAAGCGCCAAATTGATTTCCAAAGTGGTTGTACCATTTTACATTCCCACCAGCGGTACATAAGTGTTCCAGTCTCTCCAAAACTTATCATTTTGTGTTTTTTGGATTAGTGCCAGCCTTGTTGGGATGAGATGGTTTCTCATTGTTGTTTTGATCTGCATTTCTCTGATGGCTAATGATCGTGAGCATTTCCTCACGTATCTGTTAGCCACTTGAATGTCTTCTTTGATGAAGTGCCTGTTCATATCTTTGCTCATTTTTTAATTATTTATCTTTTTATTGTTAGGGTGTTAGTATCTTGTAGATTTTACAGATTAGAACTATATCAGATATGTTGTAGCCAAATTTTTTTCCCAGTCTGTAGGTTGTCTTTTTATTTTTTTGGTGAAGTCTTTTGATGAGCATAAGTGTTTGACTTTAGGAGTTCCCATTTATTTAGTTTCTCTTCTAGTCTTTGTGCTTTGTTAGCTATAGTTTGTATACTATTTCTGTCATGATCTCTATTGTTTTAGATTTTATATTTAGGTCTTCGATCCATTTTGAGTTGGTTTTTGTACATGGCATAAGCTACAGGTCTTGTCTGATTTTTTTTGTGGAAGGATATCCAATTATGCCAGCACCATTTGTTGAAGAGACGGTCTTTTCCCCATTTAATGGACTTTGGACTTTGTCAAATATCAGCTGCTCGTAGGTGGATGAATTTATATCTGGATTCTTAATTCGGTTCCATTGGTCTGTGTATCTGTTGTGGTACCAGTACTATGCTGTTTTGACTACAGTGGCAGTATAAAAGTTTCTAAAATCAGGTAGTATGAGGCCTCTCAATTTGTTCTTCTTCTTCAGTAATGCTTTACCTATCCGGCACCTCTTTCTTTTCCGATGAAGTTGGTGATTTGTTTCTCCATCTCCTTAAAAAATACCATTGGAATTTGGATGAGGATTGCATTGTACCCGTAGATCGCTTTGGGTAGAGTTGACATTTTCACCATGTTGAGACTTTCTATCCATGAGCATGATATGTTTTTCTACTGTACATAGGTCTCTTTCGGTTTCTTGCAGTAGTGTCTTGTAGTTTTCTTTGTATAGCTCTTTTACGTCTCTGGTTTGGTTTATTCCTAGGTACTTCATCTTGGGGTCTGCTGTAAATGGTATTGAATTGGTGATTACCTTTTCGAAGTTCTCTTTGTTGGTGTAGAGAAATCCAACTGATTTTTGTATGTTTATCTTGTATTATCCTGATACTTGGCTGATCATGTTTTTTTACATCCATGCTGCCACTCTTTGTCTCTTTATTGATGCATGTAATCCATTTACATTCAGTGTAATTATTGTTATTTTTTAAAATTTTTTTGTGTGCTTTAAGTGAAAGTTTACAGCTCAAGTTAGTCTCTCATACAAAAATTTATACACACGTTATTATGTGACCCTAGTTGCTATGCCTATAATGTGACAACACACTCCTCCATTCCACCCCTGATTTCCTGTGTCCATTCAACCAGCTCCTATCCCTTTCTGCCTTCTCATCTGGCCTCCGGACAGGAGCTGCCCATTTAGTCTCGTGTATCTACTTAAACTAAGAAGCACACTCTTCAGGAGTATCATTTTATGTCCCACAGTCCAGTCTGATCTTTGTCTGAAGAGTTGGCTTTGGAAATGGTTTTAGTTCTGTGTTAACAGAGAGTCCGGGGGCCATGTCTTCTGGTGTTCCTCCAGTCTCAGTCAGACCATTAAGTCTGGTCTTTTTATTAGAATTTGAGTTCTGCACCCTTCTTTTCTCCTGTTCCATCAGGGATTCTCTGTTGTGTTCCCTGTCAGGGTGGTCATTGGTGGTAGCCAGGCACCATCTAGTTCTTTTGGTCTCAGGCTGATGAAAACTCTGGTTTATGTGGCCCTTTTTGTCTCTTGGACTAATATTTTCCTTGCATCTTTGGTGTTCTTCATTCTCCTTTCCTCCAGGTGGGTTGGGACCAATTGATGCACCTTAGATGGCTGCTCGATAGCTTTTAAGACCCCAGACGCCACTCACCAAAGTGGGATGCAGAACATTTTCTTAATAAACTTTGTTATGCCAATTGACCTAGATGTACCCTGAAACCATGGTCCCCAGACCCCCGCCCCTGCTACTCTGTCCCACAAAGTGTTTGGTTGTGTTCAGGAAACTGAGTTACCCTGTACTGTGTGTTGTCCTTCCCTTCACCTAAGATAATTCTTGTCTATTATCTAGTTAGTGAATTCCCCTCTCCCTCCCTCCCCACCCTTGTAACCATCAAAGAAAGTTTTCTTCTGTGTTTCAATCTTTTCTTGAGTTCTTATAATAGTGGACTCATACAATATGTGTCCTTTTGTGACTGACTAATTTCACTCAGGATAATGCCTTCCAGACTCATCCATGTTATGAGATGTTTCCAGATTCATCCTTGTTCTTTACTGTTGCATAGTATTCCATTGTGTGTATGTACCATAATTTGTTTATCTATTCCTTGGTTGATGGGCACCTAGGTTGTTTCCATCTTTTTGCTATCATGAACACTGCTGCAATGAACATGGGTGTGCATACATCTATTTGTGTGACAGCTCTTATTTTTCTAGGATACATTCCAAGGAGTGGGACTGCTGGGTCATATGGTACTTCTATTTCTAGCTTTTTAAGAAAGTGCCAAATCGATTTCCAAAGTGGTTGTACCATTTTACATTCCCACCAACAGTGTGTATGTTTTCCAGTCTCTCCACAACCTCTCCAACAATTATTATTCTGTGTTTTTGGGATTAATGCTAGCCTTGTTGGGGTAAGATGATATTTCATTGCAGTTTTGATTTGCATTTCTCTAATGGCTAATGATCATATGCATTTCTTCATGTGTCTGTTAGCCGCCTGTATGTCTTCTTTGGTGAAGTGCCTGTTCATATCCTTTGCCCATTTTTTAATTGGGTTATTTGTCTTTTTGTCATCGAAGTTTTGCAGTATCTTGTAGATTTTAGAGATTAATACCCTCATCGGATATAGCATAGCCCAAAATTTTTTCCCAGTCTGTAGGTTGTCTTTTTATTCCTTTGTTGAAGTCTTCTGATGAGTATTCACTGTAATTATTGATAGATATGAGTTTACTGCTGTCATTTTGATTTTTTTTTTTGTGATGTTGATAGTTTCTTTCTTCCACTAACTTTTCTGTGCTGAATCGTTCTTCTCTAAGTATTTTTTTTTTCATTATTGTTGATTATGTGTTTGCTGGGTCTTTATGTTTTTCTTCTTTTTTATTTTGATGGGTAGATTTGTTAGTTTCCTTCATGGTTACCTTAAAATTTACCTCTATTATTCTAAGTTTAAGCCAATCTTTTATTTCTTTTAATTTTTCTTTTTTTTAAATTCTTGTAGTTTAAGTGAAAGTTTACAATTTAAGTCAGTCTCTCATACAAAAATTTATACATAGGCTGTTATGTGACCCCAATTGCTCTCCCTATACTGTGACAGCACACTCCTCCTTTAAACCCTTGATTTCCAGCATCTACTCAACTAGCTCCTAACCCTCTCTGACTTCTCATCTACTCTCCAGACAGAAGCTGCCCATTTAGTCTCATGTATCTACGTGAGCTAAGAAGCACACTCTTCAACCAGTATCATTTTATGTCCCAGATTCCAGTCCAATCTTTGTCTGAGGAGTTGGCCTCAGGAATGGTTTTAGTTCTGGGTTGACAGAGAGTCCGGGGGCCATGCTTTCTGGGGTTCCTCCAGTCTCAGGCAGACCATTAAGTCTGGTCTTTTTACTAGAATTTGAGTTCTGCACCCCACCTTTCTACAGCTCCATCAGGGACTCTCTTTTGTGTGTTCCTTGTCAGGGGGATCATTGGTGGTAGCCAGGCACCATCTAGTTCTTCTGGTATTAGGCTGATAAAGTCTCTGGTTTATGTGGCCCCTTTCTGTCTCTTCGGCTGATACTTTCCTTGTGTCTTTGGTGTCCTTCGTTCTCCTTTACTCCAGGTGATTGGGACCAAATAATGTATCTTAGGTGGCTGCTTGCTAGCTTTAAAGACCCAAGATGCCACTCACCAAAGTAGGATGCAGAATATTTTCTTAATAAACTTTGTTATGCCAATTGACTTAGATGTCCCCTGAAAGCATGGTCCCCAGACCCCCACCCCTGCTACTCTGTCTCATGAAGTGTTTGGTTGTATTCAGGACACTTTTTAGCTTTGGTTAATCCCATTGTTCTGACCTCCCCTGTATGGTGTACTATCCTTCCCTTCACCTAGGATAGTTATTGTCTACTATCTAGTTGGTGAATAACCCTCACCCTCCCTCTCCACCCTGGTAACCATTAAAGAATGTTTTCTTCTGTGTTTAAACCTTTTCTTGAGTTCTTATAATAGTGGTCTTATACAACATTTGTCCATCTGTGACTGGCAAAATTCACTCAGCATAATGCCCTCCAGATTCCTCCATGTTATGTTTCACTGCTTCATCATTGTTCTTGATCATTGAGGTGTATTCCATTATGTGAATATCTATTCATCCGTTGATGGGTACCTAGATTGTTTCCATTTTTTGCTATCATGAACAGTGCTGCCATGAACATGGGTGTGCATATATCTATTCGTGTGACGGCTTTTATTTCTCTAGGATATATTCCAAGGAGTGGGATTGCTGGATCGTATGGTACTTTAATTTCTAGCTTTTTAAGGAAGTGCCAAATTGATTTTCAAAGTGGTTGTACCATTTTCCATTCCCACAAACAGTATATAAGTGTTCCAGTCTCTCCACAACCTCTCCAACATTTATTATTTTGTGTTTCTTTGATTAATGCTAACCTTGTTGGGGTGAGATGGTAACTCATTGTAATTTTGATTTGCATTTCTCTAATGGCTAATGATTGTGAACATTTGTTCATGTATCTGTTAGCCGCCTGAATGTTTTCTCTGGCAAAGTGCCTGTTCATATCCTTTTCCCTTTTTTTAATTGGGTTATTTGTCTTTTTGTTGTTGAAGTTTTGCAGTATCTTGTAGATTTTAGAGATTAGACACTGATCGGATTTGTTGTAGCCAAAAATTTTTTTCGCATTCTGTACGTTGTCTTTTTACTCTTTTGGTGACGTATTTTGATGAGCATAAGTGATTTTTAGGCGCTCCTATTTATC
>NW_004444015.1:5537914-5540214 GCF_000243295.1 Trichechus manatus latirostris
TCTTCAAAGTTCTCTTTGTTGGTGTAGAGGAACCCAACTAATTTTTGTATGTTTATCTTGTATCCTGATACTTTGCTGAAATCTTCTATTAGTTCCAGTAGTTTTCTTGTGGATTCTTTGGCATTTTATGTGCATAAGATCATATCATCTGCAAATAGAGATACTTTTGCTTCTTCCTTATCAATTTGGATGCCCTTTAATTCTTTTTGTAGCCTACTTACTCTGGCTACGACTTCCAGCACAATGTTGAATAAGAGTGGTGATAAAGGGCATCCTTGTCTGGTTCCTGTTCTCAAGGGCAAAGCTTTAAAACTCTCTCCACTTAGGATGATGTTGGCAGTTGGTTTTGTATAAATGGCTTTAATTATACTGGGGATTTTCCCTTCTATTTTTATTTTGTTGAGAGTTTTTATCATGAATGGGTGTTGGACTTTGTCATACCTTTTCTGCATCAATTGATAAGATCATGTGGTTCTTGTCTTCTGTTTTATTAATGTGGATTACATTGATTGTTTTTCTAATGTTAAACCATCCCTGCATACATGGTGTAAATCCCACTTGATCATGAAGAATTATTTTTTTTGATATGTTGCTGAATTTTATTGTTTCAAATATTGTTGAGGATTTTTGCGTCAATGTTCATGAGGGATATTGGTCTGTAATTTTCTTTTTTTGTGGTGTCTTTACCTGGTTTTGGTATCAGGGTTATGCTGCCTTCATAGAATGAATTTGGGACTATTCCATCTTTTCTGTTCTCTGAAATACCTTGAGTAGTAGCAGTGTTAACTCTTTTCTGAAAGTTTGGTACAGTTCTTCAGTGAAGCCATCCGGGCCTGGGCTTTTTGTGTTGGGAGTTTTTTAAATTACTTTTTCAATCTTTTGTTTTATTATGGGTTTAGTTAGTTGTTCTACCTGTGTTTGTGTTAGTTTAGGTAGGTAGTGAGTTTCTAGAAATTTTTCCATTTCCTCTAGGTTTTCAAATTTGTTGGAGTACAATTTTTCATGGTATTCTGTTATGATTCTTTTAATTTCAGTTGGGTCTGTTGTGATATCACCCATCTCATTTCTTATACGGGTTATCTGCTTCCTCTACTGTTTTTCTTTTGTCAGTTTGGCCAATGGTTTATCAATTTTGTTAATCTTTTCAAAGAACCATTGTTTGGTCTTGTTAACTCTTTCAGTTGTTTTTCTATTCTACATTTCATTTAATTCTGGTCTAATTTTTATTATTTCCTTTCTTCTGGCACTGGAGGTCTTCTTTTGCTGCTCTCTTTCTACTTGTTCCAGTTGTAGGGTTAATGTTTTGATTTTTGCCCTTTGTTCTTTTTGGATGTGTGCATTTATTGCTATAAACTGACCTCTGAGTACTGCTTTTGCTGTGTCCCAAAGTTTCTGGTGGGATGTGTTTTCATTCTCATTTGAGTCTATGAATTTCTTTATTCTATCCTTGATTTCTTATGTAACCTAGTAGTTTTTGAGCAAGGTGTTGTTCAGTTTCCATGTGTTTGATTTTTTTCCTTGCTTTTTATGTTTTTTTTTCCTTTTTCTGTTATTGATTCATACTTTTATCGTCAGAAAAGTTGCTTTGTAATATTTCCATGCTTTCTATTTTGTTAAGCCTCGCTTTATGGCCTAATATATGGTCTATTCTGGAGAATGTTTCATGTGCGTTGGAAAAGAAACTATACTTGGCTGCTGTTGGGTGGAGTGTTCAGTATATGTCTATGAGATCAAGTTGGTTAACTGTGGCATTTAGATCTTCCATGTTTTTGTTGAGCTTCTTTCTGGATGTTCTGTCCTTCACTGAAAGTGATGTGTTGAAGTCTCCTACTACTATTGTGGAGCTGTCTCTCTCTCTTTTCAGTCGTGTTAGAGTTTGTTTTATATATTTTGGAGCACTGTTGTTGGGTGCATAAAGTATTTATTATAGTTACGTCCTCCTGGTGTATTGACCCTTTAATCATTGTATAGTGTCCTTCCTTATCCTTTGTGGTGGATTTTACTTTAAAGTCTATGTTGTCAGAGATTAGTATTTTCACTCCTGCTTTTTTTGAGTATTGTTTGCTTGACATATTTTTTCCATCCTTTGAGTTTTAGTTTGTTTGTGTCTTTAACTCTAAGGTATGTCTATTGCAGGTAGCATATAGACCGATAGTGTTTTCTTATTCAATCTGCCACTCTCTGTCTCTTTATTGGTGCATTTAGTCCATTTACATTCAGCATAATTATTGATAGGTATGAGTTTAGTGCTGTCATTTTGATATTTTTTTTTTTGTTGTGTTGTTGACAGTTTCTTTGTT
>NW_004444015.1:5540314-5588416 GCF_000243295.1 Trichechus manatus latirostris
GATTTTGAATTTGCTGAGTCTTTATATTTTTCTCATCTTGCATTTTGATGTGTAGTATTGTTAGTTTCCTTTGTAATTACCTTAATATTTACCCCTATTTTTCTAAGTTTAAACAAGTCTTTTATTTCTTTATATCACCTTGACTTCCTCTCCATATGAAAAATCTATGTCTACATTTTTAGTCCCTCCTTTTGTTTTAACATTGTCATCTTTTACCTATTGACATCTTTTCCCCTATTTTCAGTGTTTTAGCTTTGGTTTATTTTTGTGACTTCCTTATCTGGGCTGTTATCTGGTTGCTCTACCCTGTGTTCTTGTCTTGGGTTGTTATCTGATGTTGTTAATTTTCTAACCAGCAGACTCCCTTTAGTATTTCGTGTAATTTTGGTTTGGTTTCTGCAAATTCCCTAAAGCTTCTGTTTATCTGGAAATGCCCTAATTTCGCCATCATATTTGAGAGACAGTTTTGCTGGATATATAATTCCTGGCTGCAATTGTTTTCCTTCAAGGTTTTTTATATGTCATCCCATTGTCTTCTTGCCTGCATGGTTTTTGCTGAGTAGTCCGAGCTTATTCTTATTGACTCTCCTTTGTAGATGAGTTTTCATTTATCCCTAGCCATTCTTAAAATTCTCTTTTTATCTTTGGTTTTGACACGTTTGATTATAATATGTCTTGGTGACTTCGTTTTGGGATCTACCTTATATGGGGTTCGATGATCATCTTGGGTAGATATCTTGTCATCTTTCACGATATCAGGGATGTTCTCTGCTAACAAATCTTCAACAATTCTCTCTGTATTTTCTGTTATCCCACCCTGTTCTGGCACTCCAATCACTCATAGGTTACTCCTCTTGATAGAATCCCACGTAATTCTTAGGGTTTCTTCATTTTTTTAATTGTTTTTTTTTTCTGATTTATCCTCAAATAATTTGGTGTCAAGTGCTTTGTCTTCAATCTCACTCATTCTGACTTCTTTTGCCTCAATTCTGCTCCTATGACTTTCTACTGATTTGTCTAATTCTGAAATTTTATTGTTAATCTTTTGGATTTCTGATTGCTGTCTCTCTATGGATTCTTGCAGCCTGTTAAATTTGTCATTATGCTCTTCTCTAATCTTCTTAAGTTCTTCTATTGTTTGGTCTGTTTTGCCTGATCTCCTTCCTGATGTCTTGAAGAGTTTTGTATATTAATCTTTTGTTTTCTGCCTCTGGTAATTCCAAGAAATTCTCTTCCTCTGGAAAATTTCTTGATTATTTTGGGAGCTTGCTGAAGCCATCATAGTCTGCTTCTTTATGTGATTTGATATTGACTGTTGTCTCCGAGCCATCAATAAGTTATTATATTTATTTATTTTATGTTTGCTTACTGTGTCCTAGTTTCTTGTTTCTTAGCTTCTTGTTTTGTTTTGTTTCGATATCCCCAAATATACTCCTCGTGTGAACTAACCCAATCACCAGCATCCCTGAAGCTCCAAAGTCCTGCCACCAGGTGGCCAGACCTGTCACTAAGTATGTGAGCCCAAGAATCCCCCCACTCCTTCTGTATTGATTCAGCTCAGGTGCCCAGGCAGTCGGCCACCAAGTTCGTGGTCCAGGCTCTCACCTACAGTCCTAGACCGGCATGGATGATTGGTATAGGCACAGGCATCTGGCTGCAACAGGGGGACACATGCTGAGTAAGGCAGGGGGCTGACTGCTGCCCCAACTGTCCAGGAGGAAAGTGCATCCCTGTTCCCCAGAGGGCTTAGTGGGTGGGTTTTGCAGCCAGACTATGAGCACCCAATGCATTGTCTATAAGGACTGGGGGCAGCTCTTATTCTTGGGCTCCTGTCACAGGTGGCTAAGTGGCGTGGGTGGAGTCACCAGTCCTCAGGACCCTGATGTGTGTAGGTGAAAACCCTGCTTAATGAGCAGAGCAGTGTCAAATATCACAAACCTGCCACTTCACAGCTGAAACAATTGAAGTTAGACTTCAGGTATATACACTGTTGTACTGTGGTAATGAGGGCCTACAATGTTGAAATGGGTCTACGCAAGTCTATGCAGGGGGAAAGGCACTCAGAGTCTGTGGATCCCTTATGCCTGTGCCTTCTGTGCCTACCCTGAATTCCTGGCTTAGGGGAGCCGGCAGATTATTTTTTCCCCTGTTTGTTACTTTGTTCACTCTCCAAGTCCTGGAGAATGGCTCAGGGCACATGACGGGTCCTACTTCCTGCCCAGGGCACTCAGCAGTTGCTGAAGCCAGTCCTGGACCCAGTGCAGAGCAGGGAGCAGGGAGCAGGGAGGTAAATGGGAGGGAGGTTTTTCCCAAAGGGGGTTGTTTTTGATCCACATGGTAGGCCAGACACAAGTACTTATCTTTTGCCTATCTAAGGCTGCTTCTCACTGGTTCTGGGTGGCTGAGTAGGCTTTCTGCCACTGGGTCTCTCCCGGTGTGGAAAACACCTCCCGAGCACTGCTGCTTGCCTGCCTCTCCATGCACCAGGAGCTGATCTGGCCTGAAGGGCTCAGGCTCTTGCCGGGTCAGGTCTGGCAACTCCTCGCTGCTTCCGAACTGTCCTTCCCTCCTGCTGCCACTCAGTCCAATTCCTCAATTTTGCCTTTGATATTCAAGGCTCCTAGATTGTTGTATATAATCGATTCACTTTTTTTTTTCGGGTCTTTGTTGTAAGAGGGAACACCGAAAGCATCTGACTACTCTGCCATCTTGGCCCTGCCCCCCAATCTTTTATTTCTTGATATTTCCTTAACTTCCTATCCACTTGATAGTTCTATGACTGCACTATTTAGTCCCTCTTTTTTGTTTTAATGCTGTCATTGTTCACATATTGATGTCTCTGTTTCCCTATTTTCAGTCTTTTAGGTATGACTTATTTTTGCAACTTCACTATCTGGGTTGATATCTGGTTTTTCTGCCCTGTTTTCTAGTCTTAGGTTGTTGTTTGATATTGTGAGTTCTCTCGCTAGAGGACCCCCTTTAATATGTCTTGTAATTGTGGTTTGGTTTTTACAGATTCGCTTAGCTTCTGTTTATCTGGAAAAGCCCTAGTTTCACCATCATATTTGAGAGACAGTTTTACTGGATATATACTCCTTGGCTGGCAATTTTTTTTCTTCAAGGCTTTATATATGTTATTCTATTGCCTTCTTGCCTGCATGGTTGTTGCTGAGTAGTAAGAGCTTAGTCTTGTTGAATCTCCTTTGTAGGTGAGTTTTCGTTTATCGCTAGCCACTCTTAAAAATCTCTCTTTATCTTTGGTTTTGCTAAGTTTGATTATGTCTTGATGACTTTCTTTTGGGATCTACCCTGTGTGGGGTTCAATGAGCTTCTTGGATAGATATCTTCTCATATTTCACAATATCAGAAAAATTTTCTGCCAGCAAATCTTCAACAATTCTGTCTGTATTTTCTGTTATTCCCCCCTCTTCTGGTACTCCGGTCACTCATAGATTTTTCCTCTTGATAGTGTTCCACATAATTCTTAGAATTTCTTCATTTTTTAAAATTTTTTTCTGACTTTTCCTCAAATAAGTTGGTGTGAAGGGATTTATCTTCTATCTCACTAATTCTGACTTCCATTGCCTCAATTCTTCTCCTATGACCTTCTACTGAGTTATCTAATTCTGCAGTTTTATTGTTAATCTTTTGGATTTCTATTTGCTGTCTCCCTATGGAAACCCTGGCTGCTAACCAAAAGATCAGCAGTTCAAATCCACCAGGCACTCCTTGTAAACTCTATGGGGCAGTTCCACTCGTCATATAGGGTCACTATCAGTTGGAATTGCTGCTCAGTCTGACTCCTCAACTTTATCTTGATGATCAGGGCTCCTAGATTGTCATATATAAGTCAATTCATTTGTTTTGTTTTTTTTTAATCTTTGTTGTAAGAGGGGCCACAGGAAGCGTCTGACTGTTCCACCATCTTGGCCCTGCCCTAGTTTCTCAGTCTTTGTCTCTCATGACCTTCAAACATTTGAAGAGTACAGGCTAATTATTTTGTAGACCATACCTCACTTTGTGGTTATCTGATATTGCCTCTTGCCTAAATTCAGTTTCTGCATTTTTGTAAGGAATATCACAGAAAGATGTTGTGCTCTTCTGACTACATCATATAATGACATACATATCAGTATGTCTCATTATTGAAGATTTTTACCTTGATCACATGGTTAAAATGGTCTTTGCCAGGTTTTTATACTTTAGTTATTATTATTTCCTTTTGCAATTAATAAATATCTTGTGAAGAGTTACATGGAGAATACGCAAATACTATCCTATTTCCCATCATACTTTCATGCTTTGGTCCACTAATTTTAGTACGCATTGCTGATTCTTGCCTGCAACTATTATTACTGTGGTGTTTGGGTTATGATAACTTCTGACAATATACGTTAAAAGCTTCATATCTTTTTTTTATTTTTCCTGGAGTAGTTATTATAATGTCTGAATGACCTATTAACTGACTAATTAATGTCATCATGCTGTCATTCCACAAACATCTCTTTAGTGTGGTTTGTATGCCAGGCACTATGCTAGATACTGAGGATTTAGCTGTGAAGAGAATATACAGTATCTTTGCCATCAAGGATAACTCAGAATGGTAAGAATAATAAGTAAATTCAAGTACAATTTAATGTTGGAATTAAAATGCTCATAAAACTATTGGAAACAACCACCAACTATTTGTGGAAATACATTTTTAAATTAAAAAAATCTCTTCCGTGATGACTGGTCTATTTTAGGCTGTTTCTTTGGTCAGTTTTGCTAATGCATGTTTTCCTAAAACAGTGTTAATTTTATTGATTTTTTCAAATTTATTAGCATAAAATTATACAGAGGATTATATTTAATACAGAAAAATAGCTACAGACACAGGCTCTGGAGCCAGACTGCCTGGGTTTAAATACCAACACTGCCATTTACTTGTTTTGTGACTTTGGAACATTGCTTCCTTGTACTTCAGTTTCTACACTTATAAAATTAGGAATAATAATAGAATCTACTATATAAATTTACTATACTAATAAATCAATACGTGTAAAGCACTTAATATAGCATCTAGCACATAGTATCTAATAATCCTTATTCTTCTTATTTGTATTATTACTACTACTTTACCTTTATCATCACTTTTTTGTGTGCTTTTGTTTTCCTCTTTTTCTTACAAGATTTGCCTATATTGTTTTGTTTTCAAAGAACCAGCATTTGAGTTTATTTAAATAGTCTATTTTTTCATTATAGTTTTGGTAATTCATTAATTTCTAGTTTATTTTATTTTTTGATGAAAGTAGAATTTACGTATTGTGAAACTCACAGATATTAAAAGGGTACAATTTGATGAGTTTTAAAAATATATATACCCAAGTAATGATCACCTTAATCAAGCTATGTCCCCATCACCCCAGAAATTTTTCTCTTGCTTCCTTCTGGTAAATTTTTCAGGCAACCACTCTTGTGATTTATCTCACCATCAATTACTTTTTGCATTTCATATAAATTTTAGAATCAACTTCTCAGTTTCTACCAAAAATAAAATCCAAAAAAAGAAAAACACGTTGAGATTCATATCTTTACAACATTGAGTCTTCCAATGTTTGATTACAATGTAACTTTCCCTTTATTTTGGTCTAATTTCTCTCAGCAGTGTTTTATAGTTTTTAGTTTAGAGGTCTTTTACATAATTCGTTAAATATATTCTTAATTTATTTTTTGTTTATATTGTAGATGGAGTTTTTAAAATTTCAATTTCCAATTTTTTGTTGCTAGTATCGAAAAATACATTTGATTTTTCTGTATCGACCTTGTATCCTGTCCTGGCTAATTTAACTTACTATTGTTAATAGTTGTTTTATAGATTTTTTAGAGCTCGGGAAGACAAAGTAAAGTATTATAATGACACATGCAAAGAGCTGGAGATAGAAAACCAAAAGGGAAGAACACGCTCGGCATTTCTCAAGCTGAAAGAACTGAAGAAAAAATTCAAGCCTCGAGTTGCAATAGTGAAGGATTCTATGGGGAAAATATTAAACAATGCAGGAAGCATCAAAAGAAGATGGAAGGAATACACAGAGTCACTGTACTAAAAAGAATTGGTCGATGTTCAACCATTTCAAGAAGTAGCATATGATCAGGAGCCGATGGCACTGAAGGAAGAAGTCCAAGCTGCGCTGAAGGACTTGGCGAAAAACATGGCTCTGGGAATTGACGAAATATCAACTGAGATGTTTCAACAAACGAAAGCAGCACTGGAAGTGCTCACTTGTCTATGCCAAGAAATTTGGAAGACAGGTACCTGGCCAACCGACTGGAGGAGATTCATATTTATGCCTATTCCCAAGAAAGGTGATCCAACCTAATGCGGAAATTATAGGACAATATTATTAATATCACACGCAAGTAAAATTTTGCTGAAGATCATTCAAAAGAGGATGCGGCAGTACATCAACAGGGAACTGCCAGCAATTCAGGCTGGATTCAGAAGAGGATGGGGAACCAGGGATATCATTGTTGATGTCAGATGAATCCTGTCTGAAAGCAGAGAATACCAGAAAGATGTTTACCTGTGTTTTATTGACTATGCTAAGGCATTTGACTGTGTGGATCATAACAAATTATGGATAACATTGCAAAGAATAGGAATTCCAGAACACTTAATTGTGCTTATGAGGACCCTGTACATAGAACAAGGGCAGTTGTTCGGACAGAACAACGGAATACTGCATGGTTGAAAGTCAGGAAAGGTGTGCGTCAGAGTTGCATTCTTTCACCATACCTATTCAATCTGTATGCTGAGCAAATAATTGGAGAAGCTGGACTGTATGAAGAAGAACAGGGCATCAGGATTGGAGGAAGACTCATTAACAACTTGTGTTATGCAGATGACATAACCTTGCTTGCTGAAAGTGAAGAGGACTTGAAGCCCTTATTGATGATGGTCAAAGACTACAGTCTTCAGCATGGATTACACCTCAACAGAGAGAAAACAAAAATCCTCACAACTGGACCAATAAGCAACATACAATAAACAGAGAAAAGATTGAAGTTGTCAAGGATTTCATTTTAATTGGATCCACAATCAACACCCATGGAAGCAGCAGTCAAGAAATCAAAAGACCCATTGCATTGGGCAAATCTGCTGCAAAAGAACTCTTTAAAGTGTTGAAAAGCAAAGATATCACCTTGAAGACTAAGGTGCGCCTGACCCAAGCCATGGTATTTTCAATCGCATCATATGCATGTGAAAGCTGGACAATGAATAAAGAAGACCGAAGAAGAATTGGTGCCTTTCAATTGTGGTGTTGGTGAAGAATATTCAATATACCATGGACTGACAGAAGAATGAACAAAGCTGTCTTGGAAGAAGTACAACCAGAACGCTCCTTAGAAGCAAGGATGGTGAGACTATGTCTTACATACTTTGGATATGTTGTCAGGAGGGATCAGTCCCTGGAGAAGAAAGGACATCATGCTTGGTAAAAGTAGAGGGTCAGAGAAAAAGAGGAAGACCCTCAAGGAGATGGATTGACACAGAGGCTGTAACAATGGGTTCAAGCATGATTGTGAGCATGGTGCAGGACTGGGCAGTGTTTCATTCTGTGGTACATAGGGTTGCTATGAGTTGGAACCAACTCGACGGCACCTAACAACAACAGCTGTTATTATTGTTATCATTTACATTATTATTTATTTAATAATAACAAATTAGTGTTACGGATTTTTCTTTGATTTCAATTTTGGTTGGATAATATTTATTTTGATATTTGAGGGTCTCATTGTGGTTGTTTTTTTAAAGAGGGTACAATTACTGTTTCACTTTCATCTTTAGTTAAGGAATTATCCAGATATGTGATTTAATATTTTCAGGTGTTTGTATTACTATAATTTAAATATTTATTGACTTGTAGTTTTATCCCACTGTGGTCCGATATTATACTTTCTGTTTTTTTTTATTTTATAATTTTTGGAGATATTTCATGTGCTGTAATGTATGACCTTTTAAAAAAGTCTCCTCACAGCATTTGTCAGTGTCATTTGGTATTTTATACTAAACTTAATTTACTATTATTATTTTATATTATATATTTTCAGAAATAATGTTTGATACTTATACTTAATTTCTTTTACAAAATTTACATCCATTTAGATTTTTCTCCTTACTTACTGGCTTCAGAGTTAATGACAAGCTCTTGTTAAACCATTATTTTCCAGTTTTGGAGAGCTTCAATTTGCTTCACCTTTGGGTCAGTTGTAGCATCTCTTCATGTTTTTGTTTGTATTTTTCTTCAGAGGGTATATGAAGAGCATAATTTCTGAGAACTTATATGTCTGAAAATGTTACTTTTCTCTCAGTCATGGAAAACAACTTAATTGTGTTTTTAATTCTTGGATCACAAGATTTTGTCTTCAAACTTTATAGAAATGTCACCAGTTTCATCTGTCATTTAATGTTGTTAGAGTGTGAGTAGCCTGATTTATGTGCTATTGTGGGCAACCTGTGCTTTTTTGTTTTTGATTTTCCCTCAAGCATTTCAATTTTTACTGTGTGTCAAGATTTGTTTGGGTGTAGATCTTTTTTTTATTGATTTTGCCTGAAACTTGATTAAACATTTCAATCTTTGTAGTGTGTTTTTGTTATTGTGTTTCTTTTCTTTGTGGCTTCAGAAAATTTTCTAATTGGATTGTGCTTATTTTATTTATTGCTTGTTCATTGCTTCTTTCCAATTTCACCTGGATTTTTTTTCCTAGTAAAATAGATCATCTGTATAATAGATTTCTGTCCTCTGTCATACATATATATTATCTTCTCTATCATTTTTTGTCTCTTTGTCCTTTTCTTTTGCTTTCAAACTTGAGTATCTCAAGCCTGTGTTTTACATAACTGGTGTGTTTACATGACTGATATATTTTATTCTTTATTGCCTTGAAAAGCATTTTCTGTGTAGTAAAGTGATTTTAGGCTAAAGTTTTGGTTGTATATATCCTTTGATTCTGACCAAGCGCAAGACATTCATAGAGTGAAGTAGTGTTTTTCAGTCTTTGATTAAGTAGACACTATTTCAGGAGGTAAAACTTCCTTAGGTTTTATTGGTATTTTTGTTCTAAGTATGAGTTCATCTGCCTTATAGTTGGCGAAAATTCCTGTAAAATGTGATTTTTTCCCATTAATCTTCTGCTTTACTGTTGTTTTGACCTTGTATGCATTTTTAATGTCTTTTTATATGCATTTGTGTAAGGCGAAGTGAAAGGCTGTCTCAAGTCGGCTAGGCAGATACCATTTTAAACCAGAGGTCCCTCAGCATTCTTTGAATTCTGCCCGACTCATCTAATTTCATTTTCATCTCTTTTTTTAAACCTCATCTTTCATTTACATGTTTTACTGAAATGTGAATATATCTAGTGACTGCTGTCTAAAAGTTTCTCCTCTACAATTTGCACTCTGAAATTTGAATGCAAAGTTCCCATCCTTTTTTCTTCAGAATTTCCATCAGCCAATGCAGTTGTTGTTTACTGTCTCTCTCCTCCTTTTTAGGGTCCAGGAGAATAAGAATTGTGTTTTATTCACTGCTGTTTCCCCAGTCACCTAGCACCATTTGTGGCACGTAGTAACTGCTGAATAAGTATTTGTTGAATAAATGACTGTAAGTGAGAATTGGCAGCACCTGTGGCTTCAACAATAGCATCAACCATAATTCTAGTTGTGCATGTATGCACTATACATTGAAGAAATTTCTTTGAGCTTGTGATATGTCGAAGGCTCCTATGCTGGACATTACTAGAGTTCACCAAGGTCCAGATATTCTTTTCTTTGTGGCATATAAAATGCTATAGTTTCAACTCCCTTCCAGTTAGACAGGGCCATAGGACTGGTTCTGGCAAGTGGGCAGTGAGGAGAAGTGATGAGTCTCACTTCTGCCAGAAAGCATAGAAAAATGGGTGAAAATCATCAGCACTATCTTTTTCTGCTGCAATGACCAGTGACAAGACAGATGATGGAGGCCTCATTTGCCAGGATCTCCGACACTTCGGACATATAGCAATAGTAAGAAATAAAGCACTGGTATATTAAGCCAGTGAAGTATGATCGTGTATGTTATTGCAGCATAAACCTAATTCATCCCAATACACGTTCTTTCCATATTTTGGAGGGCTAATGTAGATTTACTCATCTATCAGTTTGTTGTACTGTGGTGGCTTGCATGTTGCTGTGATGCTGGAAGCTATGACACTGGTATTTCAAATACCAGCAGGGTCACCCGTGGTGGACAGGTTTCAGCAGAGCTTCCAGACTAAGACAGATTAAGAAGAAGGACATGGCAGTCTAATTCTGAAAAAAAATGACCAGTGAAAACCTTATGAATAGCAGCAGAACATTGTCTGATATAGTGCTGGAAGATGAGCCCCTTAGGTTGGAATAAAAAAAAAAAAAACCTCATTGCCATCAAGTCGATTCTGCCTCATGGCAATCCTATAGGACAGAGTAAAACTGCCCTATGGAGTTTCCAAGCAGCGGCTGGTGGACAGGAACTGCCGACCATTTGGTTAGCACACATAGCTCTCAACAACTGCACAACCAGGGCTCCCTCAGTTTAGAAGGCACTCAAAATATGACTGGAAAGGAGCTCCCTCCTCAAAGTAGAGTTGACATTAATGACATGGATGGAGTCAAGCTTTCAGGACCTTCATTTGCTGATGTGGCACAACTCAAAATGAGAAGAAACAGCTGCAAACATCCATTAATAATCGGAACGTGGAATGTATGAAGCATGAATCTAAGAAAATTGGAAATCATAAAAAATGAAATGGAATGTATAAAGATCGATATCCTAGGCATTAGTGAGCTGAAATGGACTGGTATTGGCCATTTTGAATAGGACAATTATCTAGTCTGCTATGCAGGGAATGAAAGATTGAAGAGGAGTGGCTTCACATTCATTATCCAAAGAACCTTTCAAAATCTGTCCTGAAATACAACACTGTCAGTGATAGGATAATATCCATAAGCCTACAAGGAAGTCCAGTTAATACAACTATTATTCGAGTTTATGCACCAACCACTAAGGCCAAAGATGAAGAAATTGAAGATTTTTACCAAATTTCGCACTCTGAAATTAGTCAAACATGCGATCAACATGCATTGATAATTACTGGTGATTGGAATGCGGTAGTTGGAAACAAAGAAGAAGGATCAGTAGTTGGAAGATATGGCCTTGGTGATAGAAAAAACACTGGGGATCACATGATAGATTTTGCAAGACCAACAACTTCTTCATTGGAAATACCTGTTTTCACAACATAAATGGCAACTGTACACATAGACCTTGCCTGATGGACTACACAGGAATCAAATCGACTATATTTGTGGAAAGAAACAATGGAGGAGCTCAATATAATCAGTCAGAACAAGTCTAGGGGCTGACTTGTGCAAGTTCAAGTTGAAGCTGAAGAAAATCAAGTCCACAAGATAAAAAATATGACCTTGAGTATATCCCAACTGAATTTACAGACCATCTCAAGAATAGATTTGACGCACTGAACACTAATGACTGAAGACCAGACTAGTTGTGGGATGACATCAAGGACATTATATATGAAGGAAGTAAGGAAAGACAGGAAAGAAAGAAAAGGCCAAAATGGATGTCAGAAAAGACTCTGAAACTTGCTGTTGAGTGTCGAGTAGCTAAAGCAAAAGGAAGAAATGATGGAGTAAAAGAGCTGAAAAGAAGATCTCAAAGGTTGGCACTGAACACTAATGACAGAAAACAAGACAAGATGTGGAAAGACATCAAGGACATCATACATGAAAAAAGCAAAAAGTCATTAAAAAGATTGGAAAGAAAGAAAAGACCAAAATGGATGTCAGAAGAGACTCTGAACTGAACAGAAGATTTCGAAGAGTAGCTCCAGAAGACAAAGTATTATAATGAAATGTGCAAAGACTTGGAGGTAGACAACCAAAGGGGAAGAATACACTCGGCATTTCTCAAGCTGAAAGTACTGAAGAAAATATTCGAGCCTCCAGTTGCAATACTGAAGGATTCTATAGGGAAAATATTGAATGACACAGGAAGCATAAAAAGAAGATGAAATGTGGGATTGCAACCAATACCATGAAACAATTTGTATATCAATTACTTAAAAAAAAAACAGAAGGAATACACAGAGTCACTGTACCAAAAAGAATTGGTCGACATTCAACCATTTCAGGAGGTAGCATATGTCAAGCACCTGATGCTGAAGGAAGAAGTCCAAGCTGCACTGAAAGCATTGGTGAAACAAGGAACTGACGGGATACCAATGAAGATGTTTCAACCAAATGATGCAACACTGGAGGCGCCTACTTGTCTGTGCCAAGAAATTTGAAAGACAGCTACCTGGCCAACCAACTGGAAGAGTTACATATTTGTGCCCATTCCAAAGAAAGGTGTTCCAACAGAATGCAGAAATTATTGAACAATATCATTAATATCACACATAAGTAAAATTTTACTGAAGATAATTCAAAAACGGTTGCAACAGTATATAAACAGGGAACTGCTAGAAATTCAAGCTGGGTGTCAGATGGATCTTGGCTGAAAGCAGAGAATACCAGAAAGATGTTTACCTGTGTTTCATTACTATGCAAAGGCATCTGTGTGGATCATGACAAATTATGGATAACATTGCAAAGATCAGAATTCCAGAACACTTAATTGTGCTCATGAGTAACACGTACATAGACCAAGAGGCAGTCACTCGAACAGAACAAGGGGATACTGTGTGGTTTAAAGTCAGGAAAGGTGTGCATCAGGGTTGTGTCATTTCAACACATTTATTCAATCAGTATGCTGAGCAAATAAACCTGAAAAGCTGGACGATATGAAGAAGAATGGGATGTCAGGATTGGAGGAAGATTCATTAACAACCCGTATTATGCAGATGACACAACCTTGCTTGCTGAAAGGGAAGAAGACTTAAAGCACTTACTGATGGAAATCAAAGCCTACAGACTTCAGTATGGATTACACCTCAACATAAAGAAAACAGAAATCCTCACAAATGGACCAATAAGCAACATCATGATAAATGGAGAAAAGATTTAAGTTGTCAAGAATTTAATATTTTACTTGGATCCAAATCAACTCCCATGGAAGCAGCAGTCAAGAAATCAAAAGACACATTGCACTGGGCAAATCTGCTGCAAAAAGACCTCTTTAAAGTGTTAAGAAGCAGAGATGTCATCTTGAAGACTAACATGTGCCTTACCTAAGCCATGGTGTTTTCAGTCACCTCATATGTATGCGAAAGCTGGGCGATGAATAAGGAAGACCAAAGAAGAATTGACACCTTTGAATTGTGGTGTTGGTGAAGAATATTAAATATACCATGGACTGCCAGAAGAACAAACAAGTCTGTCTTGGAAGAAGTACAGCCAGAGTGCTCCTTAGAAGCAAGGGTGGTGAGACTTTGCCTCAAGAACTTTGGACATGTTGTGAGGAGGGACCAGTCCCTGGAGAAGGACATCATGCTTGGTAAAGTAGAAGGTCAGGGAAGAAAAGGAAGGCCCTCAAGGAGATGGATTGACACAGTGCCTGCAACAATGGATTCAAGCATAACGATTCTGAGGATGGAGCAGGACCGGGCAATGTTTGATCTGTTGTACATAGGGTCGCCTTGAGTTGGAAGTGACTCACTGGCACCTTACAACAACAAAAACAGTGCAGATTTAGTTCTTAGGTTATGTTCTATTGGTCAATTTAGTGGGGATATAGGATTGGGCACAGACTCACATACAACTGTATGTATGTCATTATTTTTCCAGAAATTCCTTTGAAGTAATTCTTTCTGAGTATGTGGATTGCATATGCACATTGTCTGATCATTGGTCCTTGAGCCTGACTCCCTTCTCCCTCAAAGTCCTGCTCCCTCCCATCTCCCCACTTAGTGAGATGAAACCATTGAGGTCCAGCTGATTCTGACTCATATACTACCCTGAATGCAACAGATCTCTGCTGATCTCAGAAGCTAAGCAGGATCGGGCCTGGTTAGTATAGGAGCCCTGGTAGTGTAGTGCTTAAGTGTTCCGCTGCTAAGCAAATGGTCGGTAGCTCAAATCCACTAGCTACTCCTTGGAAACCCTTAGGGGCAGTTCTACTCTGTCCTATAGGGTTGCCGTGAGTTGGAATTGATTCGAAGGCAACAGGTTTGTTTAAGGAGCCCTGGTGGCACAGTAGTTAAGAGCTAGGCTGCCAACCAAAAGGTTGGCATTTCGAATCCACCATAAAGATTACAGTCTTGGAAACCCTATGGGGCAGTTCTACTCCATCCTAAAGGAACGCTATGAGTTAGTATCAACTCCAAGGCAGCAGGTTTGGTTTTGGTATTTTTAGTGAAATGAAGTAGGCAGAATCTTGCCTTTTTTTTTTTTTTTTGAAAGGTATAGGAAACCTGTTGTTTTGTTTTTCCTTGTATCATTTAAGGTTTTTCTTCTTTGACTTTAAACTAATTTGAATAGTGTATTGTCTATTTCTATTTTTATTAATTTTGTTTTATACTTAGTGAATAGTTTTGATGTACAGACCAAAAGTTTCTCTGACAGTTTTCTTAGTTTTTTATTTATCATTGATTCTTATATCTGCTCTTTTATTTTCTTATGTCCTATTTTACTCTTATTAGATATCTTTGCTTTATCTCTGACTCATACATATTTTTTATTTCATTTTTTTAATTTTTATCCTCTGATTTTATTAAATTTCTTGAGATTGTCCTTTTCTTTATCATTTTATATTTTAAAGTATCCATTTATATTCACTTTCTGCTTTCATTTTAGTTTTACATTTGGCAGTTTTGTGTTTTATCTCACAAAATATTGATTTCGTTTGGTCCTATTTTTATGTTTGTCACTTTTTTATATTTAAAGTTTTATCAACTATTCTTTAAAAATCTGTCAGAAAAGTATTAGTTGCTCCATTATTTCTTGCATCAGTCCTCTTCTTTCATATTTAGGCTTTTTTTTTCTTCTTCAGGGTGGTTCCCTCCTTTGAAACTAAGCTTGGTTTTTTTTTTCCCCTCATAATTTGTCTTTATAGTTGAAACTGTATGCTTACCCATTCTCTTGTATAATTGAGTCAAATGTGTGATTGATAATTCCAAAGATTAGCATGAAATTCTGCCTAAACCTTTCAGGTATGTGTTTAGAAACAAGCCCCATACATATAACTGGCCTCCTGTTTGTTACGGCTGTTTAGGAAATGTTAATGTAGTTCTGGTGAAATCTCTTTCCCTTATTTCTTAGGCACTCTACTCTATCATTGGAGGTGACATTCCTTAAGGTTTCATGTGGATAGATGACAACCGTCCTACTTTCCAGCACACATGCATCCCAAAAAAACGAACCCACTGCCAAAGGGTCGATTCACAGTGACCCTATAGGACAGAGTGGAACTGCCCCATAGGGTTTCCGTTTCCAAGGCTGTAATCTTTACAGAAGACTGCCACATCTTTCTCCCATGGAGTGGCTGGTGGATTCGAACCACTGACCTTACAGTTAGCAGCAGAGTGGTTTAAGCACTGCTCCACCAAGGTTCTTTACAAATGAATATTCCTTGCTATACTTAATTTCGATAAGAATCTTAGAAAGGCTGATTGAGTTTACCTAATCCCTTACAGATCTTTCCTGTGCACTCATTCATCATTTAAAGAAAATAAAGACCTTTTTAAAAAGGGAAATGATTATACAGGTCATCTACATAAGTGAATCCCATTATGCCTTAGTCTTCTGTATTCCATTCTAAAAGAGTTTTGTGGACATCTTTTATAAGGTGAGCTGAAATTCACGTTAAGAATAACAGTGAGGCTGGTGTCTCATAAATTTCTATATCCCGACATTCCCACGTTAGTTGTAATACAACCAGTAAAGCCTAAGTAAAACTAACTTAAGTGAAGGACTGCTGATATATGTGCCTTTTTGAACTTTGTTCAGAGGAAGATGTCATTTTAACTGATTAGGGAACTAAGGAAATATTCTTCCTGAAAAGTGGTGTTAATTGGTGACAATTCTCAGAAAGTGCTTTAAAATTTAACAGTTGCAACCCAACATTACAATGCAGCATTGCAGTTTTTTTTTTAAAGGCTTGTGGGCTACCAATATAAGGATTACAGGGACAGGAACACTGAAGTTGAAATGACATGAGTAATAATGCATAAGAAAATATTTTTATAGGCCATGTTTCTTTCAAAAAGTTCAAAAACATTGACATTCCTTCCACCAGATTTTACACCATCCATTAGAAATAGCTGAAATTTGGAGAGGTGGTGTCTTAGTTATCTAGTGCTGCTATAACAGAAATACCACAAGTGGATGGTTTTAACAAAGAGAAGTGTATTTCTTCACAGTCAAAGTAGGCTAAAAGTCCAAATTCAGGGCGTCAGCTCCAGGGGAAGGCTTTCTCTTTCTGTCAGCCTTCTCATCAATGTTCCCCTGGACTAGGAGCTTCTCGGAGCAGGGACCCCGGTCCAAAGGACACGCCCTGCTCCTGGCACTGCTTTCTTGATGGCATGAGGTCCCCAACTCTGCTTGCTTCCCTTTCCTTTTATCTCTTGAGAGATAAAAGTTGGTGCAGGCCACACCCCAGGGAAACTCTCTTTACATTGGATGTGACCTGGGTAAAGGTGGTGTTACAATCCCACCCTAATCCTCTTTAACATAAAATTACAATCACAAAATGGAGGCCAACCACACAATTCTGGGAATCATGGCCCAGCCAAATTGATACACACATTTTTTGGGGTCATAATTCAAACCATGACAGGTTGTGATTTACTTGATGCCCTGTATTAGAACTCCAGATGGCATCTAAGGTTCTCAATTCCCAATCAGAGTTATATTGTTATATTATAAAATTACCTAAACAATTGAAAAAATATTTAAGCACAACATCATGACTACGTTTCTTGCTAGTCAGATCAGTAAAATAAGTACATTGTGAATACAATTTAATACCTGACTTGGCTGTCACACAACTCTCAGTTGCTGTTACTTGGTTAAGATTCTATTTTTAATACAGCTTTGACCCTGCACTACACAGCCATAGATATTTCCTTCTCTTTTTCAGAGACCATCTTAAATTTCATTCCCCCACTGGTGGAGCATGTTATGTTGAAAATTTGATTCTAGTACTTACGCTGATACAATTGATATTTCTGAAGACATAACTGGCAAGGAAGCCCTGGGAATTCATTCATGTATTGCATGATTTATGATTATCAAAAGAAAATATATTTCATTCTTGTGGATTTGAATAATGGCAAAGCCCCTCAAAGTGCAAAACAAAATTTGACTCTTTATTCTAGCTGGATTATTTTTTGTTCTTCCTTCCATAGAACAATTAGCCTCAATCTCAAAGTTTAATTTTAACAAAGAATGAACCACAGTGGAATAAGGCATTATCAAGAGGGAAAAATACATAGGGTAATATTTCCAGATATTAGGGTAGGTGGCTACCTGCTCAGTGAGGATCTATACTGGGAAGCTGCAAAAAAAAAAAAAGATGATTCCTTCTATTGTGAGTAAATGGTAAATTCTCTTTTCCATCTACATGCAAAGCATGCTTATAGAAAGGTTATGGGATTATAAGACTTTACTTAAATGTCCAATCCAAACAATGTGATGGAGGAAAAGAGGTCGTTAGACTTGGATTCAAATCCTGACGTTACTACTGTTGATGTGCAACCTTGGATGAGTTATTTATTGTCACTGAGTCTTAGTTTCCTCACCCATAGCATGTTAGTAATAAAAGAACCTCTCAGAGAGTGGTTGTAAAGGATTAAATGTTACAATAAGACAAAAGTACTTAGCACAGTTCTTGGCACATAGCACTCAAAAAATGTCGTTGTTGTTGTTGTTAGGTACAGTCAAGTCGATTTTTACTCACAGTGACCCCATGTGACAGAATAGAACTGCCTTATAGGGTTTTCTAGGCTGTTATCTTTAAGGGAGCAGATTGCCAGGTCTTTCTTCTGTGGAGCTGCTGGGTGGGTTCTAACTGCTTGGTTTGCAGGCGAGTGCTTAACCCTTGTGCCAGCAGGGTTCCTTCAACAACTCTCTATAATCTGAAATTGAAGCTTCTGCTCCTGTTCCTGAATCTTCTATCTGTGAATGACACCACCATCCACAGTTCCCCAAAACCAGAATCCATTCTTGAAGTCCTTAATTCTTTAAATCATGAAATATACTAAATGGCAGATATTATTAAGAACATGAACATACCACAGTAAAAACACTGAGGCACATTTTTTCTCTCTCTAAATTTTGCCTTAAAAAATAAGTCAAAGTCATGGTTTTGGAATATCAAAGCTATAAGCTATATTTTGGAAAAGTCCAGCAGATTTTAAAAGGAAAATTGCATGAGATTATAAGATTATTTGAAAGAGTGCTCCATAAACAACACAGGAATTTTTTGCTTCCATAGTTCAAAGTTTCTCTTAATTGGGTCTCAAACATTAATGGAATGTTTGAAGTTACCTGAATGAAACCATTCCTGTTCCAAAGAACCATTTTTTTAATTGCTTGAGTTCCTACTATATTATTTGACTATAGAACTAAGGCTCTATTGTTTTTTCAATTTGGATGAAATCCAATATATAGTTTCATTTTGAAGCTATTCCGGGAAAATGCTTAAACACTTGCACCTTCACGAAAGCCTTAGAGTTTCCTCTAAATTTCTCCCCCTCGCTATTGAAGCTCTCAGTGCTGCTGCATGTGTTGTAGGAAAACAGGAACAATTCTGCCTTTCCATAGGCATGAAGGAGAGTAAGAAAGGAGTAAAATCATTGGATCAGAGGTCCTGGTTGGATAAAAGAGGGAGTGAGCTAGAAAGATGGCAGGTGGTTATCAGAGAGGGTGATAAATGAAATTGAAACTATAGGAAGTTTACAGTTATCGGTTATGAGACTGTCCACAACAGAACTGTCCAATAGAAACATAATGTGAGCCACATATGTAATTTATTTATCTATTTATTTTAGTATCCACATTAAGAAAGTAAAAGGTGAGACTAAATGGGTACACCAGCCTAGGGGCAAGGACTAGAATGCAGGAGGGGGCAGGAAAGCTGGTAATGGGGAACCCAGGGTTGAGAAGGGGAAAGTTGTTGACATGTCGTGGGATTTGGCAACCAATGTCACAAAGCAATATGTGTATTAATTGTTTAATGAGAAGCTAGTTTGCTCTGTAAATCTTCATCTAAAGTACAATAAAAAAGTAAAAGAAACAGGTAAAATTATTTTAGTAATGAATTTATTTAATCCAATATGTCCAAAATATTTATCATTTAAAAATATTAATAAGGTATTTTATACTTTCTCATACTAAATTTTTGAAATCTGGACTAGCTTGGACTAGCTGCATTTCAATTACCCACTAGCCATATATGACTAGTGACCATCCTTCTTGATGGCACAGGTCTCACATATGATCCTTAGAGTGTACTGAAGTAGACAGGTGGATAACATTATTGGTTAAGGCTAGGGTGTTGGAGAAATCATCTATGTATATTTAAGCTGTCAAGAATTAAGACAGGAGCTGGAGAGAGTGTCAATGAACCACAAACTAAAATCTGTGTGAACTGAGGACAGTAGATGACAATAACACTAAGAGCTTCTGGGTAAGAGAATATGATTACATCAAAATCAAAGCTGGCTGGGTTTTTTTTTTTTTTGAGGGGGGAGAGAGAGAGTGAATGTGTGTGTGTGTGTGAGAGAAAGAGAGAGAGAGAGAGAGACAGAGAATGAATATGAGAATGATCTGGAAGCAATGAAATGGAACAAGGAGGAAATTTACTCCACTTCTAGTCCCAGTGGTAGGATAAGTATGGGAGAGAAAACAGCCATCACTTGCAAAGACTGCTGAGTGTCATCAGGGAAGGGGAGAGTCAAAGAAGAGACGGAGGGCATAGGATATTTTGGTGCTGAAAGACTGAGATACAGAAGGCACAGTAGATGGGTTTTGGCAATAAAGACAAAGCAGGGGATGTATAAAGTCATAGTGGAAATAAGAGGGTAGACGATTAGGGAGATTTGGGAGCCTGGAGTTTCTTGCAGTGACTAACAAACGGGAGAAAAGCACTCAAGGAGATAGAGTGAACTCAAGGCAGATAAGAGTGATTAGTCTGAATTTCAAAGTGTAGGCAGTCAAGGGTATATGAAGTACTCTCTGGATCTCTGCAGGTGGAGGCAAGACAGTTTTGTCGTGCAAGGCTCATGATATATCTCTGTAAGGGAAGAAGCAGATTTGGTATCGAGGTGTGTGACTCCCTCTTTGATCCCTCTTGATGGAGTTGAGGCCTTCTAGGGAGGTCACAAATTATTCTGGGTATGCAGGCCCCCACTAACTCCTGGTAATGAAGGGGTAGAAGGCTTAAGATGGCATGGTTTTGTTCCCAGTATCAATAGATATATCTTGAATAATTGGGGGAATAAAAAAATGGATTATCCCATAAATTATTTGACAGCTACATAGATAAAGAACTGAATTAGACAAAGGTCCTGCTCTTTAAGAATGTTGTTGTTAGTTGCCATCAAGTCAATTTGAACTCATGGTGACCCCATGTGTGCAAGAAGAACTGCTCCATAAGGTTTTTAAGCTGTGACCTTTTGGAGCAGATTGCCAGGCCTATCTTCCAAGGTGTCTCTAGCTGTGTTTGAACCACCAACTTTTGGGCTAGTACTACAATTCCCTGGGTTATGAAAGTCCCACTTAAGGACAACTCCTACTTGCCCTTTAATGTTATGTAAATTCTCCCTCACTTTGAAACAATTGAACCAACACCTACTCACAACAAATTCTCCATCACAATCACCTTCACTTGTTGCACCTGCAGCATTAAATCATTGAAAAGGCTTCCAGCCTTTTCTTGCACTAAAGTAAGGCTAAATAAGAACCCTAGGGACCTGTTCCAACTTACCTACAAATTCTTAAAGACACATTCAGGAATGGATTTCCTTCGTAACCCAGAGACTGTTGACAGTAAGTTGAGCACTTAACCGTCTGCACCACCCAGGGGCTTCTGTCTTAAGAAATGTTGTTCTTGTTAGGTGCCATTGAGTTGGTTCTGACTCATAGCGACCCTATGTACAACAGAATGAAACAATGCCCAGTCTTGGGCCATCCTCACAATCATTGCTATGTTTGAGCCCATTGTTGCAACCACTGTGCCAATCCATCTCCTTGAGGGTCTTCCTCTTTTTGGCTGACCCTCTACTTTACCAAGCATGATGTCCTTCTCCAGGGACTGGTCCCTCCTGATAACACGTCCAAAGTACATGAGATGAAGTCTCTCCATCCTCACTTCTAAGGTGCATTCTGGCTGTACTTCTTCCAAGACGGATTTGTTCGTTCTTCTGGCAGTCCATGATATATTCACTATTCTTCACAAACACCGTAATTCAAAGGTGTGGATTCTTCTTTGGCCTTCCTTATTCATTGTCCAGCTTTTGCATGCTTATGAGGCAATTGAAAATACCATGACTTGGGTCAGGCACACCTTAATCCTCAAAGTGACTGCTTTTCAACACTTTAAAGAGGTCTTTTGCAGCAGATTTGCCTGAAGCAATGAGTCTTTTGATTGCTTGACTGCTGCTTCCTTGGGGGTTGATGGTGGATCCAAATAAAATGAAATTCTTGACAACTTCAATCTTTTCTCCGTTTATCATGATGTTGCTTATTGGTCCAATTGAGACGATTTTTGTTTTCTTTATGTTGAGGTATAATCTGTACTGATGGCTGAGGTCTTTGATCTTCATCAGTAAGTGCTTCTAGTCCTCTTCTCTTTCAGCAAGCAAGCTTGTGTCAACTGCATATCACAGGTTGTTAATGAATCTTCCTCCAATCCTGATGCCCCGTTCTTCTTCATCTAGTCCAGCTTCTTGGATTATTTGTTCAGCGTACAGACTGAATATGTATGATGGAAAGATACAACCCTGATGCACACGTTTCATGATTTCTTTAAGGAATAAACCAAAAACCCATTGCCATCAAGTCAATTCCTAGTCATAGCAACCCTATAAGGAATAGCAACACATAAATTCGCTTTGTTCTGGAGTTTAATTTGATGTTGGCAGCAGATCTCCTGTTTTTCTAAGGAGATACTGGCCTTATTTGTTTTACTTCATATAACTTTGTTAATTAGAACAACATTCTTAACTAGGAATGCTAGAGATCATGATTCAGTGAAAGCTTCTACTGCTGCTTTTTTTGTGAAAATATTTTCCAATCAGTCAGCTTTGAAATGAATGGGATTACTGCTTGATGGTATGATGCTTAAAGACTACAGGAAATACCAAAAACACCAAACCACTTACCCTCAAGTTGATTCCAACTCATACTATCTCCATGTGGGTAACAGTAGAACTGTGCTCCATAGGATTTTCAACGGCTGATTTTTTGGGAAGTATATCGCTAGGCCTTTCTTCTGAGGTGCTTTGGGTGAGCTTGAACCTCCAACTTTTCAGTTAGTAGATGAGCACTTTAACTCTTTGTGCCACCCAGGGACTCCTCATATATCATTACCAGCTGCTGTTAAGTCGATTCCAACTCATGGGAATCCCATGTGTTTCAGAGTAGAACTGCATTCCTTAGGGTTTTCAATGGCTGTGATCTTTTGGAAGTAGATCACCAGGACTTTCTTCCAACGTACCTCTAGGTGGATTTGAATCACCAACCTTTCAGTTAGTAGTCTAGTGCACAACCATTTGTGCCACCCATGGAATACCAGTGATATACAAACATCATGAGGACAAAAATAATGATAATCATGGCCATAATTGTGATTAGCTGATTTCTTAATTACCAGCTTGAGAGAAGAGACAATAGAGCCCATGTAAACTGGAATATAATATCAGAGTACAGAAATTTTCTTTCTTAAGGAATTTCTTAGTTCCTTGCCAAACTCAGAACGTAGATTCCTGAAGCCTCTGTGGTATTGGTAGTGAATTTGAAATTGGTTAATCCTTGGATTCCTAAACCTGTACCGAAAAATACTTATAAATTTAGTTCACATAAAATTTAAACATTTCTGAATGGTAAATTTCCCATGAACAAAAACCACAAGCAACCTGGGGAATACTGTTTGAAACGCACATGATAGAGTATATTTTTGAAGTTTAGGCATCCTTTCCCTGTTTTTTTTTTAATCTATCCGAAAGTACACTGTCCACATTTCTATGCCTAATCTGCCTTCCTCTCAACATCTTCTTAATACTGATATTTATTTATTTGATTATTAATTCAATAGTTATTTATCAAACATATGTTCTAACCAGGTATTGTACTTTGCTAGCTGCTTAAGGAAACTAAAGGAGCAATCAGATTTTGAGCAATTACTTGTGATATTTATTAAGTTTTTATTGACTATCTCTTCTGGGACGTACTGGATGAGGCACCAGAGCATATGATGATGAAGGCAGATACATTCCCAGAGCTCATGTGGCTTAGAGACGAGTGGGTAAGACAGACATTAAGTAAATAGTCAATAAATAGTTGCTTCCAACTGTGATAAGTCCTTTGAATAAGTACAGAGTGATATGAGCACATATAACCAAGGAAACCAAATGAAGTCTGTGAAGTAAGGAAATGTTTCCCAGAAGAAGTAATGGCTAAACGGAGATTCAAGAGATGAATAGGAGGTTTCTAGCATGTTCCAAACAGATAGAACAGCATATTCAAGGAACTTAAGAGGAGATAGAATGATACGTACAGTCAAGCAGCTAAAAGAAATTCAATTTGTCTGGGATGCAGAATGCAAGGGGATTGAAGTGGGGAGAAATGAAATGGAAGAGACTGGCAATAACCAGGTCATGGGGGGCCTTTTAAGCCACATTAAGGAGTCTGGATTTCATTTTTAAGGAAATGGGCGGCCATTTCGGAGTTTTAAGCAGGGGAGAGACGTGATCAGATTTACGGTTTAGAAAAATTACTCTGGATGTCCCATAGGGAATTGACTGGGGCATGGGCAAGGCAGTGTGGATCAGAGAAGACCAGTTAGGAGTCTATTTCAGTGATGCAGGTGACAGATGATGCTAGCTTAGACCAGAGTGGTGGCAGTGGAGATTAAAAAAAAAATGTGCTGATTCCTGAAATAAGTTAAAAGAAACAAAGCCTTCTTTCCTTCCTTCCTTTCTTGCAACTGGAGAATTGAGCATGCTTAAATGAAAATGGAAAGAATACAGTTGGGAGGGGAAAGTTGAAAAATACAGGAAAGAGAGGGCATGATCAATGGAGGAGACTGCTAAAAAGGGCAGGCAAAGATGGGTCCAGAGCATCATGAGAGGACCGTTCTTACAGAGCAGGAGGCACACCTGCTTTATTGTAACACAAGAAAGGGAAAAATGGATGAGTACCAAAACATGTTTGTGTTTGGTGAGGGAAAGCCATGAGTGGCCTTTCATGCTTTCTAGATTATAATTTCCCTGTAAAATAAGAGACCAGTTCTGCTAAGAGTGAAAGGGGACATGACCATGACAAAAGATGGGGCTGGGGGATACAGATTTGAGGAAAAGAAGATGATTTAAATGAGATATTGAGAAAAAGTTGCTGAAATGCTGAATTATAGCAAAATAGTCTTAAATATATGAAACTCTCATATATAAAGCAGAGTGAAATTGCCCTCTCACATAACCTCAATTCCACTACCCATACATAACCATTGTTAAATAGTTTGATATCTATCCTGACAGCACTCCTATATTCATGTATATATAAACATGTGACCAGATATAAACTGGGGACACCCTGTCCTTTGATACTTAAATAACATTGGTGTAAATCCCCAACCCATATTCCATACAAAGTATAATATTAACTTTGTTTTTTAAGTCTAAAAGGTATCTGTAGTAAATTCTGATTTTGTGTTCCTGATTCAGCTCACCTTTTAAGTTCCCTTTCTGCAACTGTTCTCTCTGTTATAACCTGATATTTGTTTTTAGTTTCTGCCCTTGCATACCATGCTGCAATGAACATCCTTGTGTATATATATTCCTGCACACTTTTTTGAGGGTTTTCAAAGGATGTAGTTCTAGAAATTGGATAGCTGGGTCAAAGATTAAGGGAACTTTTACTCTGTTATCTTGCCAAATTACTCTCCAAGAAAATTGTATCAACATGCATTCCCATACACTGGGTGTGAGAAAGTGCCCTTTCTCCACATCTTTACCAGCATGAGAGATTGCTAATGTTTTAAAACAAAACAAAACCAGAGGGGGAGAAATCTTGCAGTTGTCTTAAATTATATTGCCCTAATCATTAGTTAAGTTGAGAATCTTTTCATAAGTGTATTAAGTATTTACACTTGTGTGTGTGTGTGCAAATTCATGGTCTGTGTATTTCCCCATTTTAAAAATTGAGTTGCATGTATTTTTTTAAATTTTTAACAGTTTTTATTTTACTATTTAATTTTACTAAGGGGAATAGGCACTCTGGGCATATGAAACTTTGTCTAGTATAGACAAAGTCTGAAAATGAAATGACCCCAAATATAGCATTGTCCATCATTTTACTTATTTGAAGATACAAAGGAAAAAAAATTAGTTAAGTTTTTAAAATATAAGCTTTTACAGATGTAGACGAAATTAGTCAGAGATCTATGTATAATATTAAATTCATTACTGCATGCATATATACTGTAAAACCTGGGAAAGCCAGAACTTGTATAAGGTGGAAACCTGTCAGAGAAGGAAAACCCAAATATTTTCCACTAATAGAGAGTGACAGAAAAACAGTAAGACTGCACCCCGTCAAAGACAGAAAACTTGTGAGACCTGGAAAAACAAGGCAGTCCCGTCAAGTTCTGGCTCTCACAGTTTTCACTGTATTACATTTTAAAAGTCATACATGTAAAATAACACATTAACTTGGAAATACTGGTTTTCGTTCCATTTTCACATTTTCATTAAGCAATTGTACTTAAAGCTCTTCACATTCATTTTCAACATGAGTGGGTCACTTTCAGAGTCATAAATTACACAATCTGGGACACATGATATTTACTTCTTTCTAAGTTCTTGAGATGTGACTCTTAGAATTCATATAAATTGCTGTCACTGGAAACTTGACCTAAATTTCCTAAATATTGATTTCATAAGATTAGGATTTTGTTTCTTTTTAGACCTATAGATGTATATCAAGATCTCCATAATGCAACTCCTTGGCGTATTTGCTTTATATTTTTACACTTTATTTTGTTTGACTTGAAACTATCTCAAGCTTATGGAGAAGCGGCAAGCGTGTTATAAACACTTGTTTCATTTTTCCCTAAACTATGAAAGTAAGTCATACTCATGATGCTTCATCAATGCTAAATAGAGTAATGTGCATTCCCTACCAACAAAGACATTCACTTATGTATGACAATACCACTATCTAAATCATGAAATTAACACTGAGACATTACTACCATCCAAAACTCAGATCCCATTCAAGTTCTGTCAGTTGTACCAATAATACATTTTATAACAAAAGGATCCAGATCAGAATCACTGTTTGCATTTAGTTGTCATACATCTGTATGATCTTTCATACTGAAACAATTCTGTAGGCTTCCTTTGAATTTCAGCTATTGACTTGGCCTGTTGTGAAACGCTCCTGTACCTTCCCGGCCGTCTCTGTGCCCAGTGTGACCCCTGACCCTGGATACCAGCTCCCCACCCTGGATGGCTTGGCTGAAACAGAGACATCTGTCTGGCAGGTGGTTACTTCTTTGGGTGGTTGCATGTCAGCAAGGAAAAGGCAATTCCTTTGGCACTAACTGTCACTCAGGATTTGTAGAAACAATGATTTGCTGAAAACAATATGCTCCGGGGCACTGACAGGACTTCCTATCACAGGCTTTGGTTTAACAAACATGAAGTGTCGATTGCAGACAATCGAGACACCACTTCAGGATTTTAGATCATTCCACAGCCTTTAGGCAGAAATGCTTTTGAACATCAGCTCACTGAGTGCACACACAGAGACATTTCCCCACACACCCACACATACTTTTTTCTCTTTACAGGCATACAGAATTTTCTGCAACGAAGGCAATTCACTGTTTGGGCTCCTTCCCTTTAGTTTCTCCTCAGCTTCCCCATGGCTTCTACCTGGGTGGATCAAGGCATCTATTCTTTAAAGCAAGAAAAAATAAAGGAATATGAATAACAGCATGTAGCTCTGCCTAGTGATTCCCAGCCTCTTAACATCATGGCATGCACAGATATTATTTGTATAATATACTTGGGAAAAAGGATGAACTTGACCTCTGGATGAGAGAAGCATTACTGAGAGAATCGATATCTCAAATACAGTTGTAACCCTTTTGAGACCAATGGGTATTCTATAGTACTCTGATTGGGAAGCTCGACTTCAAATACACATTAATAAGTTAATTGATTAATTCACCCATTCATTCACTCATGAAACAGATATTTATTGAGTGCCTACAATGTTCCAGTCACTCGGACGTGTTGCAAGCACTGAAGATAGAAAAGTGAATGAGTTAGACAAGGCTTCAACTGTCATTGATCTAACATTCGAACAGTTGAGTGTGGGGAAGGAGTTGAAAAAAATAGACACTATAATTACAAAGATTAATAAATACTGTGATATTTATAAAAGATAATGGAATAGACAGTGACTGGAGTTTGTGCAAGGATAGGGAAGTATTTTAGAATGTGAATCCCTCTCTAATTAGGAAAATTTAAGCTGATACCTGAATGGTATGAACGTGCTCGTGCCACAAAGACCTGAGGGAAAAGTGTGATTCAGGAAGAAGGAACAGCAAGTAAAAAGGCCCCATGCTTCTCTATATCAGAAACAATACAAGGATGTCTGCTCTCACAACTTTCAGTCAACATTGTACTGACAGTTCTAGTCAAAGCAATTAGGCAAGAAAAAGTAATAAAAGGCATCCATATTGGAAAAGCAGAAGTAATACTATTTCTATTTGAGGTTGACATGATTTTGTAGGTAGAAAATCGTAAGGAATCCACAAAAAATATTAGAACTAATAAATGAGTCTAGCAAGGTTTCAGGATACAATATCAATATAAAAAAACCAATGCTATTTCTATGCACTAGCAATGAATGATCCAAAAATGAACTTAAGAAGTCAATTTCATTTAAAATAACATCAAAAAGGGGGCCAAGATGGCAGGATAGTCAGCCACTTCCTGTGGATCCTCTTACAACAAAGACCCAAAAAAAAAAAAAAAACACAAGTGAATTGATTATATATGACAGTTTAGGAGCCCTAAACATCAAAGAAAAAGTCGAGGCGTCAGACTGAGTGGCAGCGAAGAGATGCCAAAACTGGCACACATGGGCTAAGGCAAGCAGTAGCACTAGGGATGCATTTTGCCATGCTGGGAGAAACCGAGCAATGGAGAGTCGGTGCAAACCCCCAGAGCCAGGAGGAAGCAGCACTGTATCTGAGAAAGTAAGTGTAAGCATCTAACCAACCAGTCCGGCAGTGTTCAGCGGTTGCCGCACCACCTAGGCCAGAAGTGGGACCCATTGCACCTGACCCAGTCTCCCGGCTTTGGGGAGGGAACAAATAAACAAACAAAAAAAAGGGGGACCATAAGCTCCCCTAAGCTCGGAGTTCAGAGCTAACCATGCCGAAACAGATCTTGCAGCTTTAAAAAATTGCCACGCTCCCTAAGCCTGGAACTCAGGGAAGCCATTGTCCTTTGCCTAGGCACAGGCATTAGGGTCCACAGACTTCAAATGCCTTTCAACCCTGCCTAGACCTGTGTGGGCCCATTCAAGAGCATAGGCCCTCATTAGCATAGTACAACAGGGTATATAACTGAAGCCTATTTTCCACTGCAACAGCTAAGGGGGAGTGGCAGATTTGTGACATTTTTAAACTGGGTTCCCACCCACCCACATCAGGAGCTTGAGGACAGGCGGCTTCACCCAATCCACCTAGCAACCCACGAGAGGGGTCTGATAATAAGTGGTGTCTCCGAGGCCTTACAGTGAACAGCATTGTCTGCCCAAAGCCCAGCTGCAAAACCTACCAACCTACATGCTCTAGGGGATAGGGACACGTCTTCCACCTAGGCACTCAGAAGCAGCCATCAGACATAAACCCCTACTGCAGCCAGATACCTGTACCTGCTCCAATCACCGCTACATAACCCTGCTGGTCTAGGACTGTAGGTGAGAGCCAGCACCACACACTTGGTGACCAATAACCTGGACACCTGAGCTGAATCCACACCAGAAAAGTAAACGGACTCCTGGGCTTACACACTTAGTAGTAGCTCTAACCACTTGGTGACAGGACGTGAGAGTTTTAAAGATGCCAATAATCAAAGTAGCTCAAATGCCCAGCCTACTTGGGCATTTCAAAACAAAATAAAACAAGAAGTTAGGACACAGTAGCAAACATACAATAAATAAATATAATAACTATGAATGGCTCAAAGACAACAGTCAATATCAAACCACAGAAAGAGGCAGACCATGATGGCTCCAGCAAGTGAACAAAACAAATAAATAGGAAACCTCCCATAGGAAGAGAAGATCTTATAATTACTAGAGGTAGAATTCAAAATATTAATATACAGAGCTCTTCAAGAGATCAGGCAAAACTCAGACCAAGCCAAGAAAAACAGACAATGCAATAGAGGAATTTAGGAAAGCTATATAAGAGCAGAATGACAAATTTAACAAGCTACTAGAATCCATATAGAGACAGCAAATAGAAATCCAAAAGATTAACAATAAAATTTCAGAATTAGACAACAGAATAGAAAGTCATAGGAGCAGAATTGAGGCAATGGAAGTCATAATTAGTGAGGTTGGAGATAAAGCACTTGACACCAACTTATTTGAGGAAAAAGCAGATAAAAGAATTTTTAAAAAAATGAAGAAACCCTAAGAACTATGTGGGACTCTATCAAGAGGAACAATCTACAAGTGATTGGAGTACCAGAACAGGGAGGGGGGTAATAGAAAATACAGAGATAATTGTTGAAGATTTCCTGGCAGAAAACTTCCCTGATATCGTGAAAGATGAGAAGATATCTATCCAAGAAGCTTAGCTAGCCCTACACAGGGTAGATCCCAAAAGAAAGTCACCAAGACATATTATAATCAAACTTGCCAAAACCAATGATAACAAGAGAATTTTAAGAGCAGCTAGGGATAAACAAAGAGTCACCTACAAAGGAGAGTCAATAAGACTAAGCTTGGACTACTCAGCAGAAACCATGCAGGCAAGAAGGCAATGGGATGACATATACAAAGCGTTGAAGGAAAAAATTGCCAGCCAAGAATTATATATCCAGCAAAACTGTCTCTCAAATATGAAGGCGAAATTAGGACATTTCCAGATAAATAGAAGCTAAAGGAATTTGTAAAAACCACAACAAAATTACAAGAAATACTAAAGAGAGTCTTCAGACTAGAGAATCAATAATATCAGATAACAACCCAAGACTAGAACACAGGATAAAACAATCAGATATCAACCTAGATAGAGAAGTCACAAAAGTAAGTCAAAGCTAAAACACTGAAAGTAGAGAAACGGAGATGTCAATATGTAAAAGATGATAACATTAAAACAAAAAAAGAGGGACTAAATAGTGTAGTCATAGAACTTTCATATGGAGATGAAATTAGGCAATATCAAGAAATAAAAGATTTGTTTAAACCTAGAAAAATAGAGGTAAGTTTTAAGGTAACCATAAAGGAAGCTAACAAATCTACATGTCAAAATAAAAAGGAAGAAAAACATAAAGACTCAGCAAATACAAAATCAATAACAGTGAAAAGATGAAAAGAAATTACTTAAAGAAAAACGACTCAACACAGAAAATTAAGTGGAACAAAGAAACTGTCAACACAACAACAACAAAAAAATCAAAATGACGGCACTAAAATCAAGACCTATCAATAATTACACTGAATGTAAATGGACTAAATGTACCAATAAAGAGACAGAGAGTGGAACAATGGATTAAAAAACACGATCCATCTATATATTGCCTATAAAAGACACAACTTAGATTCAAAGACAGAAACAAACTAAAACTCAAAGGATGGAAAAAAACACATCAAGCAAACAATAATCAAAAAATAGCAGAAGTGGCAGTAATAATCTCTGACAAAATAGACTTTAAAGCAAAATCCACCACAAAGGATAAGAAAGGACACTATATAATGATTAAAGGGTCAATACACCAGGTGGATATAACCATAATAAATATATAAGCACCCAATGACAGGGCTCCAAAATAAGTAAAATAAACTCTAACAACATTGAAAAGAGAAATAGACAGCTCTACAATAGTAGTAGGAGACTTCAACACACCACATTTGGTGAAAGACAGAACATCTAGAAAGAAGCTCAATAAAGACATGGAAGATCTAACCGCCACAGTCAACCAACTTGATCTCATAGACATATACAGAACCTTCCACCCAACAACAGTCAAGTATACATTCTTTTCCAACATACAGGAACATTCTCCAGAAGAGACCACTAATTAGGCCACTAAGCAAGTCTTAACAGAATCCAAAACATGGAAATATTACAAAGCATCTTTTCTGACCATAAAGCCATAAAAGTAGAAATCAATAATAGAAAAAGCAAGGAAAAAAATCAAATATATGGAAACTGAACAATACTTTGCTCTGAAACTACTAGGTTAGAGAAGAAATCTAGGACAGAATAAAGAATTCATAGAATCAAATGAGAAGAAAAACACATCCTACCAGAACTTTGGGACACAGCAAAAGCAGTACTCAGAGGTCAATTTATAGCAATAAATGCACACATCCAAAAAGAAGAAAGGGCCAAAATTAAAACATTAACTCTGCAACTCAAACAAATAGAAAGAGTGCAGCAAAAGAAGCCCTTGGGCACCGGAAAAAAGAAATTAATAAAAATTAGAGCAGAAATAAATGAAATACAGAATAGAAAAATAATTGAAATAGTCAACAAGACCAAAAGCTGGTTTTCCGAAAAGATCAACAAAATCGATAAACCATTGGCCAAACTGACAAAAGAAAAACAGGAGAGGAAGCAAATAACTCAAATAAGAAATGAGATGGGCAATATCACAACAGACCCAACTGAAGTCAAAAGACTCATAACAGAATACTATGAAAAATTATACTCTAACAAATTTGAAAACCTAGAGGAAATGGACAAATTTCTAGAAACACACTACTTACCTCAACCAACACAAACCGAGGTAGAAAAACTAGATAAACCTATAAGAAAAGAAGAGATTGAAGAGGTAATTTAAAAAAAAACCTCCCCAAAAAAAAGAAAAAGCCCTGGCCCTGACGGCTTCACTGGAGAATTCTACCAAACTTTCAGAGAACAGTTAACACCACTACTACTAAAGGTATATCAGAGCATAGAAAAGGATGGAATACTCCTGAACTCATTCTACGAAGCCAGCATAATCCCAATACCAAAACCAGGTAAAGACACCACAAAAAAAGAAAATTACAGACCAATATCCCTCATGAACATAGATGCAAAAATCCTCAACAAAATTCTAGCCAATAGAATTCAACAATATATCAAAAAAAATAATCCATCATGACCAAGTGGGATTCATATAAGCTATGCAGGGATGGTTCAACATTAGAAAACCAATCAATGTAATCCATCACATAATTAAAACAAAAGACAAGAACCACATGATCTTATCAATTGTTGTGGAAAAGACATTTGACAAAACACCCATTCATGATAAAAATTCTCAGCAAAATAGGAATAGAAGATAAATTCCTCAACATAATAAAGGGCATTTATACAAACCCAACAGCCAACATCATCCTAAATGGAGAGAGTCTGAAAGCATTGCCCTTAAGAATGGGAACCAGATGAGGATGCCCTTTATCACCACTCATATTCAACATTGTGCTAGAGGTGCTAGCCAGAAGAATAAGGCAGGAAAAAGAAATAAAGGGAATCCAAATTGGTAAGGAGGAATAAAAGTATCCTTATTTGCAGATGATATGATCTTATACACAGAAAACCCCAAAGAATCCACAAGAAAACTACTGAAACTAATAGAAGATTTCAGCAAAGTATCAGGATACAAGATAAACATACAAAAATCAGTTGGGTTCCTCTACACCAAAAAAGAGAACTTCGAAGATGAAATCACCAAATCAATACCATTTACAATAGCCCCCAAGAAGATAAAATACTTAGGAATAAATCTAACCAGAGACGTAAAAGACCTATACAATGAAAACTACAAGACACTACGGCAAGAAACCAAAAGAGACCTGCATAAGGGGAAACATACCTTGCTCATGGATAGGAAGACTCAACATTGTGAAAATGTCAATTCTATCCAAAGCGATCTACAGATACAATGCAATCCCGATCCAAATTCCAATGGCATTTTTTAACGAGATGGAGAAACAAATCACCAACTTCGTATGGAAAGGGAAGAGGCCCTGGATAAGTAAAGTATTACTCAAGAAGAACAAAGTGGGAGGCCTCACACTACCTGATTTTGGAACCTATTATACTGCCACGGTAGTCAAAACAGCCTAGTACTGGTACAAGAGATACACAGACCAATGGAACAGAGTTAAGAATCCAGACATAAATTCATTCACCTATCAGCAGCTGATATTTGACAAAGGCCCAAAGTCCGTTAATTGGGGGAAAAGATACTCTCTTTAACAAATGGTGTTGGCATAACTGGATATCCATCTGCAAAAAAAATGAAACAATACCCATACCTCACACTATGTACAAAAACTAACTCAAAATGGATCAAAGACCTAAATATAAAATCTAAAATGATAAAGATCATGGAATAAAAAAATAGGGACAATGCTAAGAGCCCTAATACATGGCATAAACAGAATACAAACCATAACTAACAATGTACAAACACCAGAAGAGAAACTAGGTAACTGAGAGCTCCTAAAAATCAAACACTTATGTTCATTAACAGACTTCACCAAAAGAGTAAAAAAACAACCTACAAACTGGGAGAAGAATTTTGGGTAGGACATGTCCAATGAGGGTCTAATCTCTAAAATCTACAAGATACTGTAACACCTCAACAACAAAAAGATCAATAACCCAATTAAAAAATGGGCAGCAGATATGAACAGGCACTTCACCAAAGAAGACATTTGGGCCACTAACAGATACATGAAGAAATGCTCACTATCATTAGCCATTAGAGAAATGCAAATCAAAACTAAACTGAAATACCATCTCACTCTAATAAGGCTGTCACTAATCCAAAAAACAGAAAATAGCAAATGTTGGAGAGGTTGGGGAGAGACTGAAACACTTACACATTGCTGATGGGAATGTAACATGGTACAACCACTTTGGAAATCAATTTGGCACTTCCTTAAAAAGCTAGAAATAGAAATACCATACGATTCAGCAATCAGTCCTTGGAATACATCCTAGAGAAATAAGAGCTGTCACATAAATAGATTTATGCATACCCATGTTCACTGCAGCACTGTTCACAATAGCAAAAAGATGGAAACAATCTAGGTGCCCATCAACAGACGAATGGATAGACAATTTATGTTAAATACACACAATGGAAAACTACGCAATGATAGAGAACAGTGATGATGAATCTATCTCACAACATGGATGAATCTGGAGGGCATTAAGTGAAATTAGTCAGTCTCAAAAGGACAAATACTGTATGAGACCACTAGTATAAGAACTCAAGAAATGGTTTAAACACAGAAGAAAACATTCCTTGATGGTTACCAGGGTAGTAGACAAGAATCATCTCAGATGAAGGGAAGGACAACACACATTACAGCGGAAGTCAGCACAACTGGACTAAACCGAAAGCTAAGAAGTTTCCTGAACACAGCCAAACACTCTGAGGGACAGAGTAGCTGAGGCTGGGGCTTCGGGACCATGGCTTCAGGGGACATCTAGGTCAATTGGCATAACAAAGTTTATTAAGAAAACATTCTGTATTCCACTTTGGTGAGTGATGTCTGGGGTCTTAAAAGCTTGAGAGTGGCCATCTAAGATGCATCAATTGGACCCAACCCACTCAGAGCAAAGGAGATTGAAGAACACTAAAGACACAAGGAAAATATTAGCCCAAGAGACAAAAGGGCCACATAAACTACAGACTCCATCAGCCTGTGATCAGAAGAACCAGGTGGTGCCCAGCTACCACCAATGACCGCCCTGACAGGGCACATAACAGAGAGTCCCTGACGGAGCAGGAGAAAAGTGTGGAACAGAACTCAATTTCACGTAAAAATACCAGACTTAACGGTCTGACTAAGACTGGAGAAACCCCCAAAGCCATGGCCCCCTGAAGCTCTGTTAACCTAGAACTAAAACTGTTCCTGAAGCCTACTCTTCAGACAATGATTAGACTGGGCTATAAAACATAAAATAATACTTGTGAAGAGCGTACCCCTTATTTCAAGTAGATACACAAGACCAAAATGGGTGGTTCCTGTCTGGAGACAGGAAGAGAAGGCAGGAAGGGACAGGAGCTGGTGGGATGCACAGGGGAAACCCAGGGTGGGAATGGGGAGTGGGCTGTCACATTATAGGGAGTGCAACTACTGTCACATAACAATATGCATATACATTTTTGTATGAGGAATTAACTGGAGCTGTAAACTTTCACCTAAAGCACAATAAAAAATAGCATCAAAAATAGTAAAATAGAAATAAATTTAATAAAAGAAGTGCAAAACTTGTATTCTAAAACTATAATAAATTATTTAAAGAAATTAAATAAACGTAAATAATAAACAAAAAAGATATCACGTGTTCATGGATCAGAAGACAGTATTGTTCAGATGGCAGTGCTCACTATATTGATATGCAGATTGAATGCAGTCCTGATCAGATCAAGATCCCTTTTTGGCAGAAATTGGCAAGCTGATCTTAAAATTCACATGGAAATTTAAGGGACCTAGAATATTCAAAACAATCTTGAAAAAGAATAATGCTGGACAACTCATGCTTCTTGATTTCAAAACTAACTACAAAGCTACAGTATTCAAGAGTGTGGCACTGGCATAAGATTAGACATGTTGATCAATGGAGAAGAATTTACAGTTTAGAAATAAACATATATTTATTTTCAGTTGAATTCAGTGAGGATCCCAAGACTATTCAGTGGGAAAACAAATTTCTTTTCAAAAAACGATGCTCAGACAACTGGATACCCACATGCAAATGAGTGAAGTTAGACCCCAGAGTATACTTGAAGATTATGTCAGTCCTGCCTAGAACAGAATAATCTTTGCCAAATATGCATCTCCACCAAAACCCAGGACTAGGTCTTATTTGAGAAGTAGAAAATAACATTCTAACAAGCATAGCGTGATCAAGACTGAATAAACGAATGAATATGAGCTCTCCAGCCAACTGCATTTAAAAGCAGTGAGTTTTCTATTACTAGTGTTCAAGAAGATGCTGGATGATTTTATGTGAAGATTGCAGTTAAGGAGATTCCTGCACTACACTATACAGAGAGAAAACTCAGGAAAACGTAGTAGAAATAAGTCATAAAGCTAGAATTGTGCCTTTTACTCCAAGGACAAATAATTTAAAACATTTTTTTTTGTTTTTGTTTCTTTTTTAGTTTACGAGCTATCTCTTAAAATCACCTTGTGCTTGTTTAATGTGCTGATCCATAGTCCTCATATCTACTGCGTCAAAATTTTGGGGAGGAAGGCCACATATTCTGAATTTTTATAACCTGTCCCTTTGGTGATGGTTATAAGGACTAACAATTTAAAAACACTGCTTTAGAAGAAAATGAACAGGGGGTTTCAGCCTCATGAGTCAATTGCACAAGTGCCAAAATCTGCTGTAAAATTCAATTGTGAGAACCATGGGGGTTCTGTGATTAAGACGTTAAAGCATACCTGTTTCCAGGAGCCACAGTAAATCACCTATTGTAGTTCTTGATCTGCACTGAATTTGTCCTTGACTATGCATTTCGGTTCTGCATAGCAAATGCCCTTGAATCCTCTCATATCGAGTAGCATTACATACACATTAGGTATCATTTTTTCAGAATTCTGTTTAGAATAAATACTGACCTTTTAATTTTCTAAAGTTTATTTCTAAGATTTTGGGTTTATACTATAGAAGTTCTTATACCTATAGTTTTATTATGCAGTGTGTTTTACCACCATTCTACTTCTGGTTCCTTTGGGCATCTGCTCTCTAAGTACATGTGGTCTTTATAGCACTTTCAATCATATAGGTCCTCAACTCCAGTCACAGAGGTGGTCATCCAGGTTGGGGCAATCATAGTACTGATACCACTGGGTAGCTTTCAGTAATGTGTATATATCCCAAAGGGGGCCAATTTGAGTCTATATCAGGACTTTTCTTCCAGATAAATAAAAATGTATGGTCTCTTTCAGCTGAGGATGCTAAGCTTTCAAAGTGTGAGTCTGGAGTTATCTTTGGCTTTCGAGCATAAACAGAGGTGAAGAGTGCTTGCCCCTCATCTCAAATCTAGGTAAAGGATCTTTAATAGGACCACACAGATGTCTTACTTTTTTGTCCCTTATAGTTGGGACTAATTGTTATCCCCCCCAGAGAAATTTGAAGAGCAAGAGACAGTTTGGTTACCCACTGCCTACTGAGCCAAAAGAAATGCAGTTTCATAGGGTTTCCTATACTCCCTGAGTTTGTTGAGCAAATTTATGAGTTTCCTGTAAACCTGAAGGGCCATGCCTGTATTTCCTTAGATTCTGTCCGAAAGAACTAACAGCAGTGGTTAACAGGCCTTTGCAGAGAGACGTTGCAGGTTTTAGAGGATGTCCCTGGGTGGCAATCTGCTTCCAAAAGGTCACAGCCATGAACAACCCTATGGAGTGAACTTCTACCCTGACACAAATGGGGTCATCGTGAGTATTAATTGACTTAACAGCAACTGGTCTAACTGGTTTACTGGTTGAAGACAGTGTTAGCAAGCAGCTAGAAGACAGATTACTTTGCCCTGATTCTGGCTATTAGCCACTCACTCTTCCATATTCCCTTACCAGCCTTCTCTACCCACTCCCTGCTCTAGAAGGCTGACTTTGATGTACTGCATCAAAGGGCTCCCTTTCCCTCTGGCTTCTAGTTAGATTTTCCAATAGGGATCCACAGCAGGAGATCTAAGGGAAGGAGGATAATTAGGTCAGGATATTTGTTTCCCTGGCTTTCTCCCTCTGAGGCCTCTCAGCTTGGCTGTGTCCCTTGACCAAAGGTCTCTGGTCCTCTTATTTTGGCCTTCTCTACGTGACATTATCCTCATGGGTCACTCCTTTTATTCCTTCAGGCCTAGAGGTGATATTGTTCACTGTAACTAACCCCAGATTATTGAACTCTCCTTTGCAGTCCCCCTATGCTCCATCACAATTTTTTAAATAGTATCTGTTAAGCCTTCAAATTATCCAGATTTGAGTGTGTCTTCTGTATCCTGGTGGGACCCTCATAAAGGGAACTATAGAGTTAGATCGCCAGGACAGTCTTAGTCATGTGGACATATTCCTACTCCATCACCTTGCCTCCCTCCTCTTCCTCCAACTCTAGTTGGGGTATAAACCTTAGTTAACAAGCTGAGAGAAGAAGAATAGAAATATAATGTAGACAAGAAACACATCCCTTTCTGTGACTACAGGGGGAGGGGAGGAGCTTGAGCTTGAAATTTATATCTAATTTGAAGTTTTAATTATTACATAGTACTGTATACTTTAATTTGTTCCAAGAAGACCTTGTATTACATAAGAATGATCAAAAAAGTCATAGGGCCTACCCCAACATTTCCTCTGAGGTAGAGGAAGAACTGACTATATTGAATAAAGGTTCAATGAAAGCAACAAAAAAGTGTACTTTCTGATTTCATCATGCTTGTTGAAGGTGACGGTGACTTGCATAAAGCTCCACCTGCTTCTTAAATGAAATGAGTTTGAAACCTTCTTTGGGCTACAATACCATACTTTTATTTTACAAAGAGCTAACGCTGATGAACAACTTCACTGCTTACTAGATGAAGAGGCCTTTCAGATAATCAAGCAGTCATTATTTTTAAGCATGGCTGAATAGGAACATAAACAGGGTTTATTCACTCCCATTGTTGAAGCTAGACTAAGTCACAAATATCAAATGACAGTTGCCCTAATCCTATTCCCAGACCAGAAAATGTTAGGTTAGGTATAACCTTACCTGAAGTCCCCCAAGGTTGTAATATTGGGGTGTGGGAAGTAGAACATACTAGGAAAAAGCCAAAGTCAAGATCAAGAAGACGATACCCCACACAACACTGGAGGGGTAGGAAGTGAATTGTATAGGATAAGGAGTTGTGAAACTGGTGGCTTGTGGAGTCCAACGCAAGAAAGTATAAAACATGGGTCCGATTAGAAGGTTCAGGAATTTGTTTTATGTATAGGCAGAAATATCTCCTTGTATGTGAAATGCTTACTAAGTGTGGAAGACAGGCAGAGCTGCTTAAAAGAGCCATTGTGACTAAACAGTGTGAGATACTGATTGCTGACTAACCAAGGCCAATGACATATCTTTCTTCCACTATAAATGCATTAATGGGCATTTTCTCATATGCTATAGGAGTTAAAATAACTGTTGAGTTTGTTAGATTTATATATGTGTGTGTGTGTGTGTGTGTGTGTACATATATCTTTTAGCCTAATATGCTCCACAGAGTCCTCAAGGCAGCTAACTTCAGTTAGTTTCCCATATGGTAGAGCCTTTGTGATCTGCCTACCTCCTTTGGGACTAAGAATAAAAAGACACTCTTCATTATAAGGCAGGTATGCACTGCTGAGATATTTGTTCTGTGATTATAGTTAAGATAATTGGTTAGTCAGAAATAGCAGAAGTGAAGCAAAATAATGTTTGCACACATGTGTGTGCTTCTTTAAAAGTTTTTATTCTGGTTCCTCTTGATATTATCATTTTTCACATTTGATCCCATTTGCTTCAAGGGTCTTCTATGGTTTTGAATTCTCCAGCTCGCTCTATATCCTAAGCTCTGGCAATTATTCATTACCCCTCTGTTGCTGCTGCTCATTCCAGTTGATTTCAGGTAGAATATGAATTTGAGTTAATTAATATTTTAATTGCTTATTTTGCAAACATGAAACTCCTGTATATAAAATGGTCTTAAGGCAACTGCAGCAATTCTCAAGGTAATCACTCAGGCCCACTGGCAAGGTAATCAGTCAGTCAATCAACAAATGCACTCATGCAGACTCCTATGTTCTTTTGTAAATATGTACTTCTTATTGAATAAAGTATGATTACGATGAGTACTACTTTCAGTCTCTCATTCCAATAGTATTCATTGTTGATTGCATAGTTTAATTATTGGCAGTTATTATAACCACTCAGCTACAGAGCTTGTATTTGTCTTTATTTGAATATCAAGAGTATGTTGTTGTTAGATGCCATCGAGTCAGTTCTGACTCATAGCAACCCTGTGTACAACAGAACAAAAACACTGCCTGGTCCTGCATCATCCTCACAATCATTGCTATGCTTGAGTCCATCATTGCAGCCACTGTGTCAATCTGTCTCCTTGAGGGCCTTCCTCTTTTTTGCTGATCCTCTACCTTATCAAGCATGATGTCCTTATCCAGAAACTGGTCCCTTCTGAAAACATGTCCAAAGTACATGAGACTGTACTTTTTTAAAGACAGATTTGTTCATTCTTCTGACAGTCCATGGTACGTTCAATATTCTTCACCAACACCATAATTCAAAGGCATCAATTCTTGTTTAGTCTTCCTTATTCATTGTCCAGCTTTCACATGCATATGAGGCGATTGAAAGACCATGGCTTGGGTCAGGCGCACCTTAGTCCTCAAAGTGACATGTTTACTTTTTAACGCTTTAAAGAGCTCTTTTGCAGCTTATTTGCCCAATGCAATGGTCTTTTGATTTCTTGACTGCTGCTTTCATGAGCGTTAATTGTGGATGGAAGTAAAATGAAATCCTTGACAACTTCGATATTTTCTCCATTTATCATGATGTTGCTTATTAGTTCAGTTGTGAGGATTTTTATATTCTTTATGTTGAGGTATAATCCATACTGAAGACTGTCGACTTTGATCTTCATCAGTAAGTGCTTCAAGTCCTCCTTGCTTTCCTTAAGCAAGTATATAATATGTGTATGTACACATATATATATGTGCATATATACATATATACTTTTTCATCAAGTATATTTTAGTTAATTTTATTGAGGTATGATTTGTATAAAAAGAATTCACCAATTTTAATTGTACAATTTGATTAGTTTTGACAAATATATACCATCATGTGACCACTGCCACAAGAAAGTTATATTTCCATCACCCCCTCTACGTTCTCCCCTGTCTTTTTGCAGTCATTCTCCTCCTGCCAATCCCAGACATATGTAACCACTGATCTGCCTTCTCTAAGTATAGTTTTGCCTTTTCTGCAATGTTATATAAATGAAATCTTACAGTAGGTAAAGTTTTGTGTCTGGCATCTTTCACTTATATTGTTTTTGAGATTGATTCTTACAGTTGCATGTATCAATAGTTCATTCCTTTTCATCGCTAAACTGCATGTCATTGAGTGGGATATGCAACTGCTTTATCTATTTATTACTTGAGGAACATTTGGGTTGTTTCCAGTCTGTGGCTTGCCTGTTCATTTTTTAACTTTTTCTTTTGAACAAGCTGTTTTTAATTTGGATGAAGTGAAATGTATCATTTTTTTTAATGTTACATACTTTGAATATCAGTTCTAAGGAGTATTTCCCTTATCCAAGTTTACAAAAATTTATTCTGTATTTTTCTTAGCTGTTTTATAGTTTTAGCTCTTATATTTAGGTAAATGATCCATTTCAATTTAATTTTTGCATATGACTTGATATATATGTGTGTGTGTGTGTGTGTGTGTGTGTGTATATATATACTCTCCAATTTCACTGGCTACATTTGTTGAAAAGACTATTCTTTCCCCATTTAATTATTTTAGCACCTTTATAAAAAATGAATTGACCATATATATGTGGTTCTATCAATAAAGTTGCTCTTCTGTTCTACTGATCTGCATGTCTATCTGTATGCCGATACCACAATATTTGGATTATTGTAGCTTTTACAGTAGGTCTTGATATTGGGCAGAAACCCTGGTGGTGCAGTGGTTAAGAGCTACGGCTGCTAACTAAAAGTTCGGCAGTTGAAATCCACCAGGTGCTCCTTGGAAACCCTATGGGGCAGTTCTACTCTGTCCTATAGTGTCGCTATGAGTTGGAATTGACTTGACAGCAATGGGTTTGGTTTTCGGTTTTTTGATATTGGGCAATGCAAGTTCTCCATCTTTCTTCTTTATTTTCCAACTTGTTTTGATTTTCCTGAGTCTTTTGTATCTCCACAATCATTTTGTAATTAGCTTGCCATATTCTACAAAAAAGCTGGCTGAGATTCTGTTTGATATTGCATTGAATCTATAGGTCAATTTGGAGAGGAGGCAACACGTTGGAGACAGAATTTGAACGATGCGGATGAGATAGTGAATCTCTGTTTGTTGCAGAAGCATGTGAGACTAAGATAGATTTGGGGACGTACAGAGTTGTAGAGTTTGTGAGTAATGCGAAATACCCTGGGAAAAAATAAGCCCCTTAAAAACCAAAACAGTGATGTAGGAAATGACTGTTTTACTTTTGATGATCTTTTATAGGGAGATGAATATTCAGTGCTAATAGTAGTTTCCTTCTCTTAGGCAATTGGGAATGGGAAGGCAGGTGGAGCATTTTCATAGTAGGGTTAAAAATGTGGTTAGAGTGTAAGTCTTTCCTAAAGTACACTGAGCTCTATGAGATTCAGTTAAATTCAGCTGTGGGTCTTGTCTTGATAGAGAAGGAGCCTAACACCATGGGAAGAATCTGGGAAATGGCATTCCAAACTTTGGTTCACAATCACGGTGCATCACATAGTAGCTGAAAGCAAGCACTGGATTTCTCAGTCTGGTGCTTTATCTTGGCATGGATCTTATGATACTGCATATTTCCTAGGGCCTGCAGTTATCAAAAGTCAATCCCAGACTGCAGGTTCTTAAACAGCTGTACCTGAAGGGGAAGGGAATAATTTCATGACTGTAGAACCCAGCTATAGCTCTGCCCATCTGAAGTATAGAACTGGTAATGGGGATCTAGAATATATCTACTACCACAAGTTATTCTAAGGTAAAAGAAGGACCAAGCAGAGGCTGTGCCCTTATGAATCGTACTTGATTCAATCAAGACTGGGGCTCAAATAAGATGTTGGTGACAGAATCCTAGAGGCTTTTTCTCAGGCTACTTTGGGCCAGATATTATGTTTGTATAAAAGAACTTTGGTTTTCTAAAGGATGCAAATTGAGAATGTAATGTAAAGTTAAAGCAGATGAGCTTCTTCTAGCAGATTTGGCATTTCTCAAGATTTTGGGCTATGTAGAGGTAATTTAGAGTGATTTACAGATGAAGGGATTCATGTGTACGTCAACAGGGAGCCTAGATCCCTCCAGGTAGGGTTGCCAGGTTTTTAACTCAACCTTGGCGATTCAGAGTACTTTCCCGCTAGGAATATAGTCCTGCTCAGCATGTATAAGCTTGTAGTAAGAATCTCTGTCAGGAGGGACGAGGTCGACTTTAGGATGGGCTGAATCACAGCAGCCTGTGCTATGGTAATTTGACCAATTGGAAGGCTGGGAGACCAGGAGAAAAATTGAGCCATATTTTTGCTTTTGATTCTCAACGACATGGTAGGGCATGGATTCTCACTAAAAAGGCATATCTTACTCATGTCCAGGGAGTCAGGAGCTACAAATTAAGACCTTGCCAAGCAAAAGAGTTTTAGTATTGCTGTGATTTATAACCAAAGGAAAGTATGGAATCCATTGGCATAATCACATTCAAATTAGAGTTTGATTTCAGTCAGTCATGCTGGACTGTAAGAAGAAATTGCTCCTTGATGTGAGTTGGTCATCATTAGGGATAGATAAATGATTAGAGAGCTGCATGCTGCACCTCCAGTGTGTGATTTGGGCCTAATTGGCAGTCTCTGCAAGGCAGCATGTGACAGAACAGTCATCTAACCTGAACTCTCTTTTCATCGTTAGAATTTTCAAGAAAGAAACATTTGGAGACACTCTGCAAGCTAATACGAAGGATTCAGGCTGTTGCTGGCCACTGGCATTCTCAATGACTGCCAGTTGTGTCCTTTTATGCAATTAGCCCATTTTTTTTCAAAACTCTAAAGTGAACAAGCTAACACTGTTAGAGTGTACACATTTTTTAAAAAAAAATAATGTTTCCTAAGGCTCAACATTTGTAAAACCTTCCAAATTTTTGCTTGTGAGCTTCAATACTCTCAAACTATCATGATACAGCAACAGATTAACCTTCTTCAAGCAAAGTCCATGTTTTAAGGATTAAAAATGATTTATTCTTAGAAGTTCCCTTAAACCAAGCAATACTATTTGGGAAAAAAATATCCAATTTCTGATGGGAAGACATTAAAGGAGGTAATGCTTTTTTCCTATTTTCCCCCTTAGTTTTCATTTGTTCATTCATTCTTTTGTAATAAATGCAAGTTACAAAGTATCGTGCATTTACTAGGTGTTAAGCCTTGTAGTTAGTGTTTTATGCTTAATCATTACATCTTTATGAGAAAGACACTATTACTGTTATTTGTATTCTTACAGATGAAGAAACCCTGGTTCAGATAAGTTAAGAAACTTGCCTAGGGTTACAGAGCCAGTAAGTGGCAGAAGCATTTAACCATTGTGCTATACAATGATAACTATGTCTTTATGGCACCTGACTACTTGGATGTTAGTGTTGAAGATCTATGGCACTGCACACCCACTACCCTTAAGGCCTTCCTTACACTAAGCAATAGAGGATGTATAGTTGTTGTTGTTGTTAGGTGCCGTCGAGTCGATTCTGACTCATAGCAACTCTGTGTACAACAGAACAAAACACTGCCTGGACTGGCGCCATCCTCACAGTCCATAGAGATTTATCAAATGCAGAGTCTATTCTCCAGAGGCTCAGAGTCTAGTGAGGGAGAGTACATTATCAAAATAACTACAATAAAAGAAACTAAGTTAGAAGAGGAAAATGAGCTATAGGAAGGAAAGAATCTAGCTTGGGAGGGTAATTGTTTATCATGAAAGATATGATGCTTGAACTTGATCTCGAATGAGGATAAAGGCTTAGATGTGAAAGGGTGAGGGTAAACAGAAGGCATCCAAAAGGCAGGTAACTAATAGGATTTAGTGCTTTTTTACTTAAAGGATCTCTTACATTCTTCATATATAGGAATCCTTGCCTTCTATTCCAGATATCTTCCTGTTTGCTCCTCCAGATCCATTGTCAGCCCTTTTCTATCAGTTTTTCTTCCCCAGAAGGTTGACCTGTATGAAAAACATCAATGAGTTCCCATATCTTCTGGCTTCCTGATGGGTTAGCCTGCATTCTGACCTGTCGATTTTGGGTTCGTTGGCCCCTGCAACACATGAGTCAGGAGAAGCCTCCAGCCTGATGCCTGACCCACAGATTTGGGACTTGCCAGCCTCTACAACTGTGTGAGTGATTTTCTTTATATTAATCCCTGTCTGTATATATTTATATATATACACTTCACTGATTTTGCTCCTCTAGAGACCCCAGCATAAGACAGCATCCTATGGTTGAAAGGAGTCCCTGGATTTTATAAATGGTTAACGATCTTGGCTGCTAACTGAAAGGCTGGAGGTTTGAGTCAACATAGCTAGTGACATAAATGTGTCTTTAGAAGGCCAATTCATCATTCTATCAAGCCAGCTGCTTCAGGATGATGGGCAACATGGTACGAACAGTGAATTTCATGAGCATGCATTGCTGCTGTGAAGTGAGTTCCTTCATCTGAGGCAATGCTGTGTAGGATAACTTGATGGTGGTTAAAGCATTCTGTAAGTCCATGGATAGTTGTTTTGGCAGAAGAATTGCATGCATGGAAGGCAAATCCATATCCAGAGTAAGTGTCTATTCCAGTAAGGACAAAATGCTGCCCTTTCTATGATGGAAGTGGTCCAATGTAATCAACCTGCCACCAGCTTGCTAGCTGATCATCCATAGGAATGGTGCCATAGTGGGGACTCAGTTTTGGTCTCTGCTGCTGGCAGATTGGGCATTCAGCAGTGGCTGTAGCCAAGTCAGCCTTGATGAGTGAAAGTCCATGTTGCTGAGCCCATGCATAACCTCCATCCCTGCCACCATGGCCACATTGTTAATGATCCCACTGGGCAATGACAGAAGTGGCTGGAGAAAGAGGCTAACTGGTATCTATAGAATGTGTCATCTTATCCATTTGATTGTGAAAATCCTCCTCTGCCGAGGTCCCTCTTTGGTGAGCATATGAGACACAAATATCTTCACTTCTTTGACCTGTTCAGAGGGGTCTATCCACATGCCTCTTCCCCATACCTCCTTGTCACAAATTTTCCAATCATGTTCCTTCCAAGTCCCTGACCATCCAGCCAAACCATTGGCCACGGCCCATGAATCAGTATACAATCACACATCTGGCCATTTCTCCTTCCAAGCAAAGTGAACAACCAGGTGCACTGCTTGAATTTCTGCCCATTGGGAGGATTTCCCTTCACCACTGTCCTTCAGGGAAGTCCCAGAAAGGGGCCGCAGTGCTGCCATTGTCCACTTTCGAGTGGTGCCTGCATATTACACAGAACCATCTGTAAACCAGGCATGAGTTTTCTCTTCTTCAGTCAACTGATCATAAGGAACTCCCCATGAGGACATAGATGCAGACAGGGAGAAGGAAGGTAATGTGACAGGAGTGGGGACCACAGGCATTTGGGCCACTTCCTCATGTAACTTACTTGTGCCTTCAGGTTCTGCATAAACCCCATCTTGTATATACCACTTCCATTTAATAATGGAGTGCTGTCGTGTACATCTGACTTTATTACTCTTTGGGTGAGACAACACACAATTCATAACGGACAGCTCAGGCTGCCCATTGTGACTTGATGGCCCATGGTTAAGCATTCAGTCTCTACTAAGGCCCAATAACAAGCCAAAAGCTGTTTCTCAAAAGGAGAGTAGCTATCTGCAAAGGATGGCAGGGCTTTGCTCCAAAATCCTAAAAGTCTGCACTGTGATTAACCAATAGGGGCCTTCCAAAGGCTCCAAACAGCATCTCTATTTGCCACTGACACTTCAAGAACTGCTGGATCAGCCAAATCATTTGCCAAAGTGGCATACTGACTTGCACAGTAGCCTGAACCTGTTGCAAAACTTTCTCTTGTTCTAGGCCTCACTCAAAGCCAGCAGCTTTTCAAGTCACTTGATAAATAGGCTGGAGCACACTCACATAAGGAATATGTTGCCTGCAAAATCCAAAGAGACCCACCTGGTGTTGTGCCTCCTTTTTAGTAGTAGGAAGGGGCAGAGGTAACAACTTATCATTTATTTTAGAAAGAATATCTCGACATGCCCCACACCACTAGACCCCTAGAAATTTCACTGAGGTGGAAGGCACCTGAATTTTTGTCAGATTAATTTCCCACCCTCTAGCATACAAATGTCTTACCAGTAAGTCTAGAGTCATTGATACTTTTTCCTTACTAGATCCAATAAGCATAATGTCATAAATGTAATGGACCAGGATGATGTCTTGTGGAAGGGAAAATGATCAAGGTCCCAATGGACTAAATATGACATAAGGCTAGAGAGTTGATATACCTCTGAGGTAGGACAGTCAAGGTGTATTGCTGGCCTTGCCAGCTGAAGGCAAACTGCTTCTGATGTTCTTTTGAAACTGGAATTGAGAAAAAGGCATTGGCCAGATCAATAGCTGCGTATGACATACCAGGATATGGATTATTTTGCTCAAGCAATGAAACCACATATAGAACAGCGGCTGCAATTGGAGTCACCACCTGGTTAAGTTTACAATGATCTACTGTCATTCGCCAAGATCCATCTGTTTTTTTTTTTTTTTTTTTTTTTTAGTTGAGTGGGCATGTGGTGAGAATCACCACTCCTGCATCCTTCAAGTCCTTGATGGTGGCACTAATCTCTGCAATCCTTCCAGGAATGCAGTAC
>NW_004444015.1:5588516-5590483 GCF_000243295.1 Trichechus manatus latirostris
GAATCACCACTCCTGCATCCTTCAAGTCCTTGATGGTGGCACTAATCTCTGCAATCCTTCCAGGAATGCAGTACTGCTTTTGGTTTATTATTTTCCTAGGTAGGGGCAGTTCTAATGACTTCCACTTGGTTTTTCCTACCATAATAGGCCTTACTCCACAGGTCAGGGACCAAATGTGAGGATTCTGCCAGTTAATGGGAATGTCTGTTCCAATTATGCATTCTGGAAATGAGGGAATCATTATAGGATGGGCTCAGGGACCTACTGGACCTACTGTGAGACGGACCTGAGCTAAGACTTCATTAGTAACCTGGCCTCCATATGCCCCTACTCTGACTGGTGGGCCACAGTGACATTTTGGGTTTCCTGGAATTAGTGTCAGTTGAGAGTCAGTGTCCAGTAATCGCTGAAAGTCTGATTATTTCCTTTTCCTTAATGTAGTTAGGTGTCTTAATTCAGTTAGGACAGTTCCCACTGTCAAGTCTGGCTTATGTAAAATAGCAATCACAGCAGTCTTCAAGGATGCTGGGGCTCCCATCACGAATTTGTTCCCCACCATTGTGGTAAAAGGCACATCCTCTGGGCATGCCATGTGTGGGTCTGTGGGTCTAACCTGATAAATCTTCTCTAACATGACAATTTCCCTAAACCTTTTGGTTTCCTTCTTCTACACTATACCAAGGCAGGTCTGGCACTTCAACTTGATTTAGTGTAGGCCATCGTTCAATCCATGTTTTAGTGAACCAACCAAATAAACTATTAGATCCTTTTCTAACCTCTTGTGCTGAAACACTGAATGAAGAATATGTGCTTAGTGGGCCCATATCAATAACTCAGACTGATCCAACTTTATGTTCCTTGCACCATTATCCCATACCGTAATAGCCATCCCCACTCATGTTCCCCGGGTTTCTGTTTGTATATATTAGAAAAATCATACAGTTCTTTTGGAGTATAGTATACCTCCTCTGGGGTCACACTTTGTACTTCACCTTTGGGCTCACTGGGACTTAAGTATAGTTATAGGTCTAGAAGCAAAAATGGGTGGTGGAGTGGTTCCTGGGGACATTCAGCAATGTCTTGTAAGGCATCTGCCTAAGTTGATGCCCTAGGCAATACCCCAGGTGCTACCCCAGGCAATATCTCAGACAAAGACTCTTCAGGTACAGCTAAGTTAATCTTATCAGATAGGGGTAGAAGGGATAATGGTTTTCCTGGGAAGAGTGGCTTAGCAGACAAAGATGGAGTATCTCTTCAGATAGGAGTGAGAGGGCTGGTTCTGTTGGCAGGTGTGATTCAGCAGAATTTAGGAGCTCAATGTCCCCAGCTTCCTGATTATCTGCCCATGTGTTCCCATCCCAAGCTTCAGGATCCCATTTCTTCCTGATCAATGCCCCCACTTTAACTTCAGACACAATTTGAGGTTTGGAATTCAATTGGCATTGTAATTCAGCCACTCTTATGATAAGACTCTGAATTTGGTTTTTGGCAAAATCAGCTCTGTTACTACAAGAAATAAAACTTTCTTTCAGGGCACAAGTGGCTACTTTGAGGTCTTTTATATGGCACATGAGCTGTAACTCTGAAGCCCTGATCTCACCCTTTTCTTTCACCAGTTTGTCTAGCAAAAGTAGGACCAACCAACCAGCTTCCTTATACTTCTCATTCTGACAAAATTGGAGAAAAGTCAAATATGCTATCACCCAGAGCTTTGTCTCTCACAAATATTTGATCAATTGGTGGTGATATTTTGCACATTTCTATTACCGACTCATGCCATAGATTAGCAGTACCCTCTTAACTACTGGAGGCAGAATCATCGGTGCTTTTAAGACTGGTCAGACTTGAAAACCAATTCAGAAAACACAACCTTATGATTTTGTTCCTCTAGAACCACCCTTGGTACCAAACGTCTTAGGCTGGGTTCTCTAGAGGAGCAAAACCAGTAAAGTGTAATATAAATATAT
>NW_004444015.1:5590620-5612288 GCF_000243295.1 Trichechus manatus latirostris
TCAGGTTGGAGGCTTCTCCTGACTCACGTGATTGCAGAGGCTGGCGAACCCAAAAGTGGCAGGTCAGATGGTAGGCTGCTAGCTCATGGGGCTACGGGAGCTGGAGAATTCCAAAATCTGCAGGTCAAATGGCATGTTGCTAGATATATCTCAAGAACTTGAGGTCAGAGGATGATGAGCTGGATGCAGGATCAAGAGAGTTCAAAGTTTGCCAGAAACCCCAAGGAAACTCCCCTTTCAACTGATTGGCTGCTCATATCAAATCATAAAATGGAGGATGATTACATAATGTTTTCCAAATCACTGAGAATCATAGCCTAGCCAAGTTGACACATAACCTTAATCATCACAGATGCCTCTAATTATGAGCTTTTCACCTTGTCCTCCTTTTTAATTCCTTCACACTCATTATATTTGCTCACATGCTCACAGAATTAGTTTCCCTTAGATCAAATTCCTGCTTTGAGAATTTATGGAGGGGCCTTGGATTTGAAGTTTAAGAGCTCTGGTTTGAGTTACTGCACTGCAAGTTGTCTTTGACATGCCAGTGAATCTCTGTGAATCTCACTTCAATTTCATCATAGGCAAAATGGGGGTTAATATCATCTTCCTGAAGAGCTATTAATTAAGATCTGCCTGGAAAGCATTATACAAAAGTGTAAGGGATTACTATTTTTCTACTCTCACTACTACTCCCCATATCCAAATGTTTCTCACTTTTTTTTTTTTTTGTAATTGGCTTATTTCTCTGTCTCTTCAACTAGACTCTAGCTGTCATTAGGACAGAAACTTTGTCTACTTTAGTTCACCACCGTCTATCCATAGTCTAGCATGGAGCTAATCCAAATCAGGTGATCGCTAACCCTTTGAATTAAACTAGAATTGTCCAGTAGAGCAACTGAATTTTCACAGCAATTGCACGAACCTCAATTTCATATTTCTAGAACCTGATACCAACTAATAGTTGAGAAAATATAGCATTCTTACTCAAGCATGCTCCTTTCCCTTAGACACATTTCTCAAACTTCCCTGTAACTGAGCCCAGGAAAAGGTGTGAATCTGGGATAAATCTATGCTTGCAGAGGAATGGTAATAACAGGTTTCATCCCTTCAACTGCCCATCTACAGTTTTAGTGGATAGAAATTCATCAGAGAAGAAATATCTACTCTGTTCCTGCTGCAACTAAGCTATTATGTTTAGAAAATTCAATCTGGCAGTCCAAACCTGCAGCTGATTTCAGTATGGTGTTCTAAGATATGCTTATCTAGAAATTAGCTATCATGCCACTTCCTGCAGCTCACCAAGTAAGATTGCAGTAGGGGACAAATGGAGGACATTGGCCTCAACATCCCTCCATTACACGGGCTATTAAAACAAATGGTGGTGGTGGAATTCCAGCATACATAGCTCAGTATCATTTTACGAGTCAGGAAATCCCAGATAAAATACAGTGACTGCAAGGGTAGATTATCCAATAAGCAAATTAAGCACAGGCTTACTTGTACTTACTAATCTGTAGTGAACAATTTCACGTGGGTTTCACTTTGACATGGTGTGGTGAAACCCACGTGAAATTGTTCACTACAGATTAGTAAGTAAGCACAAGTAAGCTTGTGCTTATCTTGCTTGCTGGGTCATCTGCCCCTGTCAGAGACTGTCAATTTGAAAAGAGACTTTGATTCTGTGGGAAGGTGCTGTGGGGTTGGGAGAGAGACAGATGCCAGCCATACCTAGAAGCAGAAACTTTGATGTGGTGAAAAAATGTGAAACTGTTCACTACAGATTAGTAAGCACAAGTAAATCCATGCTTACCTTGCTTATTGGATAATACACCTCTGAGTGCATGTAAAACTTGTTAATGCTGGGCTGCAAAGAGTTCTGTCATAAAAGAAAGAACACAGATGCCATATGTTTTGAGCCATAGACTATTCTGATCTTTATATAGGGCACTTTTTTGTTCATCTCTCTGCCTCCGCACGGCATCCCATTCTGTGTTTTCTTAAGTTGAATTGCTTAGCTGACTTTTGTCAAATGAGTAGCCTGTTGATGTAGAGGTTTCAACGAAAGCACCAGTGGGGCAAGTGATAGAGTCTCGCATATAGTAGGCATTTTGTACGTCTTTATTCAACTGAAGAAAAAAGATACGCAGGGCTCCTTCTAGGGGAAGCTGCACCAGAAACTTAACTTGTTAGCACCCAAAATGATCACTCTCTCAGGAGCACACTCACACTAACCAAGGACACCGCGAGTGCAGGCTAAAGGAGAATGCCAACTGATTCCTGTGTCATGGTATATGACATCGTTAAGGGACCAAAGTTTTCTTGTTCTTTTGTTAACACATATTGTATAAGTACTGACGGGGGAAGTCAAAACAACATCAGAAGGTTGCTTGGTGAGTGTCATGGATTAAATTGTGTCCCTGAAAAATATCTGTCAACTTGGCTGGGTCATGATTCCCACTATTGTATGATTGTGTACCATTTTGTAATCTGATGTGATTTCCTTATGTGTTGTAAACTCTATCACCATGAAGTAATAAGAGGGATTAGTGGAAGTTATACTGATGAGGTTTACAAGATTGGATAGTGTCTTAATCCAATCTCTTTTGAGATATAAAAGAGGGAAGTGAGCGGAGACACATGGGGACCTCATACCACCAAGAAAGCAGTGCCAGGAGCACAGCGCGTCCTTTGGACCTGAAGTTCCTGCACTGAGATGCTCCCAGACAAAGGAAGACTGATGCATCACAAGGATCGTCCTCCAGAGCCGACGGAGAGAGAAAGACTTTCTCTGGAGCTGATGCTTTGAATTTGGACTTGTAGCCTACTAGACTGTGAGATAATAAATTTCTCTTTGTTAAAAGCCAGCCGTGTGGTTCTGGCAGAATTCAGTTCCTGGAAGTTATAGTAATGGATTCCCTGGCTTGCTCAAATGGGTAAGCACTCAGCTACTAACCAAAAGGTTGGAGGGTCAAATCCACCCAGAAGAGCCTCTGAAGAAAGGTCTGGTGATCTACCTATAACACACATGGGGTCACCATGTGTAGAAAGCAACTCAATGGCAATTGGTTAGGTTATAGGAATGAGGGATGGTTTTCTTCCTATCAGTGGGGTCTACTCTCAGCTCCTACAGGCCTCCCACAGTTCCTTGCCACATGGCCCGCTCACAGGTGCTTTAACAACATGGCAGCTTCCTTCTTCATGGCAAGTAGGAGGACCCGGTCTTCTAAGACAAAATCTTATATAATGAAACAGTCATAGATAGGAATGAGTATCTCATCACCTTTGCCATATAACATAACTTAAGTTATCAACTACCCCATCATATTGACAGACCATACCAGTATTCAAGTAGAAGGGATTAAAAGGGTGTGTACATGAGGGGCCTGGAAGCTTGGAGGCCAGCCGAGAATTCTACCAACCACAGCAACACTCCTTTTTCTTTCTTTTTTTCTTGTTTAGTGCACTTAGTAACTCTTCTTGAAGTTTTTTTTTTCAAGTACAGATCCCTAGACTGCATCCTTAGAATTGAGGTTGAGTGCTTCTGAGGCAAGACTCAGGCATTTGATTTTCAAGCCCCATAGGTGATTCTGATAAATAAGCAGGTCGCAAACCACTTGAGTTCCTGTTCAGGTCCTGAAATTTGATCCACTTGAATTTGAATCTTAACTCTGACTCCATAATTTACTAGCTGTGTGACTTTGGGAGAGTCACTTTATCTCTCTAAACCTCAGTTGCCTTATCTGTAAAATAGGGCTGATAACAAGGGTCCATAACTGTCACAAGAAAACTAATTACGCTTATGCATGTAACGGGTTTAGCATATGCCTGGCATATAGTAGGTGTTCAATTAATGTACCTATTATTTGATTTTACGGCTGATGTACTTTCCTGCTGATGGACAGTGAAATCTTGCAAGCCTAGAAGCTATTCTGTTTCTTTAGGGTGTCTCTGTAGACTGCTGGTCTCTCCCACCATATGCTGTTTTAGAGTTCAGCTCACAGAGGGCATCTTATAGCCAAGTTCTGGATGTGGAGGCAGAGAATAGGTACCTCATCTGTGCCTTCAAGTCGTGTCCACCATGAGATGTCCATTCCAGTGGCATTGCCCGTACCTGGCAACCCAGAAGCATCATACTCGGGTGAGGCTGGTAGTTTCTAGCTCTTTTTCATGTATTTGTTCACAATATGGACTTAACTTTTTTTTTATTTCAGCCCACTGTGAGGTAACTGATTATTTGTGTGAACAGTAAAAGAAAATTTATTTTCCCAACACACTAATTGATTTTTTTCTCTCGTCACCATCTCCAAGTTGAAGACCACAAGAAAAGCTAGCCTGACTTATAAACAATATAAAATCTTGCTTTATTGAAATTATCCAAAAGACTTTTGCTCTCAGATCAATATTCTGCTCAAATATAAGGCAAAAGTTTTTCACCATGTGAAAGTCAATTTTCAAACACATAATGAACTATAAATACCTTTCAAAGACATTGCATAATAGTGTTATTCCTGCTTGTGGGTACTCAAAAAATACTTGACTGACAGAGTTTTTGACTGTGTGACTGAAGCCTATACACACACAAAAAAAATTAAAAAATCTATTTCAATTTCTATATTCCAAGGTTTTCGTTTTGGCTAGACCTAATGTAGGAACCTCCTTACAGATGCTGTAATTGTGAGAGGTAAGTCAGCATAGTGGAAATGGCACTGTGTTAGGTACTAGGTATCTGAGACCTAGGTTCTAGTTTTAGTTTGGCTACCTCCTAAACGGGGGGAAAAAAAAAAACCCGTTGCCATGGAATCGATTCTGACTTATGGTGACCCCATGTGTAACAGAATAGAACTGCTCCACAGATTTTTCTTGGCTGTAATCTTTATGGAAGCAGATCGCTATGTCTTTCTTATGTGGGGCCACTGTGTGGGTCTGAACCCTACCAACCTTTCAGTTAGTAGCCAAGTGCAAACCGTTTGTGTCACCCAGGACCTTGACTACCTCCTAGCCGAGTTAAATTAGAGGAAATTTCTTAACCTCTCAGAACTTCAGTTTCTTGTTTTATAAAATGGAAGAAATGGATGCTGCCAGTACTGGTTCCTAAGATTATCGTGAAACTCAAATGGGTGCAGGTCTGTGAATTCCTTTGTGGATCGTAACTTGCTATATAAATGCTGCCACTGATCAACGTGACTGAAGAGGACCATAGCAATCACGGTGATTTAGGGAGCTTTCAAATAAATGGTGTAAATGCCATCGGCCGATTTTTCTCCAGTAAGCCAAAGTGAGGGCAGAAGTAGCTGAGATCATTTCACCCATGCACACCACACACACACACACATGCTCTTGTTCAACCACGTGGGACTCTAATAATGGAAATTTGCCATCATCTGGGAAGGGCAGGTGGGGAATATACTTGGGGCTTAAAGAACTCTTGATGTATTCCTCCCATAGCAGAGTGCTATGTGGTCACCAAATTTTTATTGTTTTTCTTTTTCTTAGAACACAGGAAGACAACACTATCCAGAACCCCCTTTCCTCTCCTTCTTTGCATTTAGAAGGGACAATGTGACAGAATTCTGAGCAATAAAATATGCGTGGCAGTGATATACACCACTTCCATTTCTGATTTCTAAAATCCTCTTCCCAAACATCCAAGCTCCACCACCTTCCTCTTCTTGTGACTGGAAGCAGATGACTCCAACATGGCAGAGCCATGGGTTTTCACATGGAGAAGAGCTGCCTACTGGGAACAGTCTTGGCTTTTAGTGAAGGAGAAAGAAATATTTATTATGCTCAGCCACTTGGGGTTAGATTATTTGTTACAGAAGCTACCAGTTATTACCCCGATTAACATAAATCCTTAAACTTCATAGCCTGTGCTACATCTTTGACAAAAATTCAGGTTAATATGTTGTTAATATTTTCCCCATAGTAAACCCCAAGGTTAATTGAGCTTCTGGAAAAATATAAATCATATTATCTATTAATGTGTTCAAGTAGGTCACATTCTCAGAGAAAAAAAGATCATAGGACTCCAGTTTTTGAAACTTATAGACATCTGATACTTTATTCCTATCATGGACTGAATTGTGTCTCCCAAAAATATCTGTCAATTTGGCTATGTCATGATTCCTAGTATTGTATAATTGTCTACCTTTTGTTATCTGATGTGATTTCCCTATGTGTTGTATATTTTATCACTATTATGTAATAAGATGGATTAGTGGCAGTTATATTGATGAGGTTTACAAGATTAGATAGTGTCTTTCGCCAATCTCTTTTGAGATATAAAAGAGAGAAGCAAGCAGAGAGATAGAGGGACCTCATACCACCAAGAAAGCAGTGCCGGGAGAAGAGCCTGTCCTTTGGACCTGAGGTTCCTGTGCTGAGATGCTCCCAAACCAAGGGAAGACTGATGATAAAGACCTTCCTCCAGAGCCCACACAGAGAGAAAGCCTTCCCCTGGAGCTGACACCCTGAATTCGGACTTCTAGCCTACTGGACATGAGAGAAGAAACTTCTCTTTATTAAAGCCATCCACATGTGGTATTTCTGTTATAGCAGCACTAGATGACTAAGAAAATCCCTAACACCCCCCTCAACACACACACACAAACACCAATCTGGGGCTGTAGATTCCACTATCATGCCAAAGGGAAGAATAACACTGCTTCAGAAATGGTATAAGAGAACTTCTCCTGAGATACTAAGATTCATAACCAGTGTCTACTCAATTTGCCGAGAAGTCGACTTTATTTATTGTACGACCTTGAATAAATCTCTTAAATTCTTAGAACTTCAGTTTCCTCATTTTAAAAATGAGGGTCCTGCTTTCTTTACAAGAGGTTATGAGGGTTAAATGAGATAATGCACATGTGAACAAAAAATTGTAAATACATATATCAATGCAAAGAATTTTAATTATTAGCCAATAGTTGTCTGCCTGTGATCTCAAGTAATTTTTTTTTTTAAGATCCATGGTCAATAGTAGTTTCAGTACTGATTCTGATGCAATCACCAAGTCATATAATGAACTACTCCATTTTATTCATTGGAATTTGCACAAATCAGCCTAAAATTTAAAATATCTGAAATGAGCAAGTAAATTTACCATGAAACAAAGAAACCGGATACTGTGGTGGATACATGTACAGACTGTGAATTCAGAATAAAACCAAAAGCAAACCCATTGTCGTTGAGTCAATTCTGACTCATAGCGACCTTATAGGACAGAGTATAGTCAACCTTTTGATTAGTAGCCAAGCTCTTAACTGCTGTGCCACCAGGTCTCCTTGAATTCAGAACACCTTGGTTTAAATTTCAGCATCCACAATTACTAGCTGTATGACCTTAAACAAATAACTTAATCTCTATGTCAAGTGAATATAATAGTCCTTATATCATAGGGTTGCTGTGAGGATTAAATTAGTTGAAATATGTAAGGAGCTTAGGACTTAGTCTGGTATGCATTAAATACACACACAAACACATACATACACGTACACATTTGTTGTAGGCTCTGACTCATGGCAACTTTATATTGAGGAATTTCCCTTGTATTCAAATCTTTAGGATTTTCATCAAGAAAGGCTACTGGATTTTAGCAAATGTTTTTTCTGCATCCATAGAGATGATCATGTGGTTCTTTTCCTTTGTCCTATTGATGTGGTGTATTATGGTGATTGATTTTCTAATGTCTAATGATCCCTACATTTCTGGCATAAATCCCACTTGGTCATGGTGTATGACTTTTTATGCTGTTAGATTCTATTCTCTAGAATTTTGTTGAGGATTTTTGCATCTATATTCATAAGAGATATTAACCTATAGATTTCTTTTCTTGTGGTGTCTGTCTGGTTTGGGTATCAGGGTTATGTTTGCTTCATAGAATGAATTAGGGAGTATTCCTTCCTTCCCTATCTTTTGGAAGAATTTAAACAGTATTGGTGTCAGTTCTTCTCTAAATGTTTGGTAGAATTCCCCAGTGAGGCCATCTGGTCCAGGACTTTATTTTGTTGGGAGGATTTTGATCACCAATTCGATCCCTTCACTTGTTATGCGTCTTAGTAATCTAGTGCTGCTATAACAGAAATACCACAAGTGGATAGCTTTAACAAAGAGAAGTTTATTTCCTCACAGTAAAGTAGGCTAAAAGTCCAAATTCAGGGCTTCAGTTCCAGGGGAATTCTTTCTCTCTCTGTTGGCCGTCTTCTCATCAGCGTTCCCCCAGACTAGGAGCTTCTCTGTGCAGGGGACACCAGGTCCAAAGGACGTGCTCTGCTCTTGGCACTGCTTTCTTGGTGGTATGAGGTCCTCCTGTCTCTCTGCTCACTTCTCTCTTTTATATCTCAAGAGATTGCCTCAGGATACAATACAATCTTGTAGATTGAGTCCTGCCTCACTAACACAACTGCCACCCATCTGCCCTCATTAACATCATAGAGGCAAGATTTACAACATATAGGAAAATCACACAATACCGGGAATCATGGACCAGCCAGACTGATACACACATTTTTGGGGGGACATAATTCAATCCATGACAGGCATCTATACAAAACCAACAGCCAACATCATTTTAATGGAGAGAAGCCAAAAACATTCCCCTTGAGAAAAGGAACAAGACAAGGATGTCCTTTATCACCACTCCCATTTGACATAGTGCTAGAAGTCCTAGCTAGAGCAATAAGGCAATAAAAAGAAATAAAAGGCACCCAAATTGGTAATGAAGAAGTTAAACTGTCCCTGTTTACAGATGATATGATACTATATACAGAAAACCAAAAAGACTCTATGAGAAAACTACTAGAACTAATAGAAAGATTTGGCAGAGTAGCACGATACAAGACAAACATACAAAAAACAGTTGGATTCCTATACATCAACAAAGAGAATGATGAAAGGAAAATCAGGAAAACAATATCATTTATAGTAGCCTCTAAAAAAAAAATATTAGGAATAAATCTAACCAAGGATGTAAAAGATCTATACAAAAAAAAAAAAAACAAAAACAACTAAAAACCACTACTGCAAGAAACCAAAAGAGACCTACATAAATGGAAAAACATACCAAGTTCACGGACAGGTAGACTCAACATTGTGAAAATGACGTTTCTACCCAAAGCAATCTAAAAATACAATGCAATCCTGATCCAAATACCAACAACATTCTTTAAAGAGTTGGAAAAAATAATCATTAACTTTATATAGAAAGGGAAAAGGCCCTGGACAAGTAAAGCATTATTGAAGAAGAAGAATAAACTAGGAGGACTTGCACTACCTGACCTCAGAACCTACTATACAGCTATGGTAGTAAAAACAGCCTGGTACCAGTACAATCGCAGATACATTGACCAATGGGACAGAATTGAGAACCCAGATGTAAATCCATACACTTACGGTCACCTGATTTTCGACAAGGGTCCAAAGTCCATTAAATGGGGAACAGTCTTTTTAAGAAATGGTGCTGGCAAAATTGGATGTCCATCTGCAAAAAATGAAACAGGACCCTTTTCTCACACGATACACAAAAACTAATTCAAAATGGTCAAAGACCTAAATATAAAATCAAAAACTATAAAGATCATAGAAGAAAAAATACACTGCATTAACAGGATATAAACCATAACTAACAACATACAAACTCCAGAAGATAAGCTAGATAACTGGGATCTTCTAAAAATTAAACACTTATGCTCATCAAAAGACATCACCAATAGAGTAGAAAGAGAACGTACAGACTGGGAAAAAATTTTTGCCTATTACAAAACCCGAAAAAGGCCAAACTCTAAAATCTACAGGAAAATCCAACACCGCTACCACAAAAAGACAAATAATCCAATTAAAAAATGGGCAAAGGAAGTGAACAGACACTTCACTGAAGAAGACATTCAAGTGGCTAACAGACACATGAGGAAATGCTCGCAATCACTAGCCATTAGAGAAATGCAAATCAAAACCACAATGAGATACCATCTCACCCCAGCATTACTGGCACGCAATAAAAAAAAAAAAAAAAAACAAATGTTGGAGAGGCTGCAGGGATATTGGGACTCTTATGCACTGCTGGTGGGAATGCAAAATGGTACTACTATTTTAGAAAATGATATGGCACTTCCTTAGAAAGCTAGAAATGGAAATACCATAAGATCCAGCAATCTTGCTCCTAGAAATATATCCTAGAGAAATTAGAGCCACCACAAGAATAGAAATATGCATACCCATGTTCATTGCAGCATCATTCACAACAGCAAAATAATGGAAACAACTTAAGTGTCTATTAATGGATGAATGGATAAATGAACTGTGGTACATGCACACAATGGAATACTATGCAACAAAACATCTCACAACATGGATAAATCTGAAGGACATTATGCTGAGTGAAATAAGTCAATCACAAAAGGACAAATATTGTATGAGAGCACTACTATAAAAACTCATGAAAAGGTGTACACACAAAAAGAAACAATCTTTGATGGTTACAAGCGAGAGGAGGGTGGGGGTGGAAACAGACAGTAGATAAGTGGTAACTTTGGTGAAGGGTAAGACAGAACACAATAATGGGGAAGCCAGCACAACTTGTTCAGGGTAAGGTCATGGAAGCTCCATGGATAAATCCAAACTCCCTTAGGGACGAATTACTGAGCTGAGGTCTGTGGGGTCTATGATTTCAGGGAACAACTAATTCAATTGGCATAATCCAGTTTATAAAGAAAATGTTCTACATTCTACATTGGTGAGTAGTGTCTGGGGTCTTCAAAGCCTATGAGTGGCCATCTAAGATACTCCACTTGTCTCACCCCTTCAGGAGCAAGGGAAAATGAAGAAAACTAAAGACACAAGGGAAAGATTGGTTCAAAGGACTAATAGACCACACTATTACTGCCTCCCCCAGACTGAGTCCAGTACAACCAGATGGTGCCTGGCTACCACCACTGACTGCTCTGACAGGGATCACAGTAGAGGGTCCCGGACAGAGATGGAGAAAAAAAAATGTAGAACAAAATTCTAACTCAAAAAAAAAGACCAGACTTCCTGGTCTGACAGAGACTGGAGAAACCCTGAGAGTATGGCCGCCTAACACCCTTTTAGCCCAATAATGAAGTTGCTCCGGAGGTTCACCTTTTAGCCATAGATTAGACAGATCCATAGGACAAAATGAGATTAAAGGGGAACACCAGCCCAGGGGCAAGTACTAGAAGGCAGGAGGGGACAGGAAAGCTGGTAATAGGGAATCCAAGGTACAGAAGGGAGAGTACTGACATGTCATGGGGTTGTTAACCAATGTCATAAAACAATATATGTACTGTTTAACAAGAAACTAGTTCTGTAAACCTTCATACCACAAACCTATTCCTCCTCATGTGTTCTTGATCTTAGTAAATGGTTCCATCACCCACTCAGGTTCTCAAGATTTTCACTTTACCTCCCCTTCCCACATCCCAACAGTTATAAAGTCTTGCTTATTCTACCTCAGAAATAAATATCAAATGGTCTACTTCTCTTCATTATTACTCTACTCTAGTCCATCTCTCACCTGGATGATATAACTTGTCTCCTTAGGTTTACTTTTGACTCTTTCCAATCTTTTGTCTTCATTGCACTTTACACATTCTGATATTTTCAAAATACACATCCGACCAGATAACTTCTCTGCTTTTCATTGCTCCCCACCACCACCCTTTAAACTTATTTATCTCCTCACTAGAATTTAAACTTCATGAGGGTAGGGTTCTTTATCTGTCTTATTCACTGATGAATCCCCATTGCTTAGGACAGTGTTTAGCATATGATGGGTGTTCAGTAAATACCTGCTGAATAAATGAATTAATTTCTTATCTCCCCATTGCTTCTGTAGGATTAAATTATATGAAATTAATATTTCTGTAGTCCAAAAACAGTGGCAATTTCATATGGTTGACCTTAATATATCCCACCCAGCTGACATATCTCAGTTCCTCTAAAGGCTTATACTCTTTCCTACCTTAAGGTCTTGGCAAATCTTCCCACAACCTTCCAGTCTCTTCTCTCCTCCCACAAACTCGATACCCTTCTCTTTGCTAAATCTTACTAATCCTTTAGGTCTCACATAAGTATCATTTTCTCCAGGCTTTTCAGGACTTCTCAGTCTAGATTATGTCTTCCTATTATATTTTTACTTTAACACCATGTACTTCTCCTTACAACACTTGGCATACTTGTTATTTGTTCACTCTCCACTCTCCATATGAAGCACCTTAAAGGCCTTGATTCTTGCTGATCTTATTTACCATTTTATTTATCTCTAGTAACTTGCAAACTGCTTGATAGGTGCTTCACAAATATTAACTGAATGAATGACTTACTGATTGAATGCAAATAGCATATAGAGAAAGATACTCAGATAAAAGATGGGCACTTCTTTTTTTCAAGTGTGTAAAATATAAGTAAGTTTAACATTAAAGAGAAAGAATATAGAGAACAAACTTAAAATACAATAGAGAGGATAAACAATAGATAAAGGTCCCTAGAGGATGTAGGGATGGGATCCAGAGAGACTGAACAGATGTAGGACAGTATAGTCTACTACTGAATAAGCATTTCCCTTTGGATGCCCTGCATGCCCTTAAAGCTCCACATACCTAAAATGGGATCTATCATTTTTCCATTATCAAGCAAGAAAAACATCAAAGCAACAATAACAAAAATTCTGCTTCTCCTCCAGTATATTCTCTCTCTCAGTGAATGGTACTACCAGCCACCCAATTGCCCAAGTCAAAAACCTAGGGATTGGACTTCCCAGCGACATGGAACTATAGAGAGAATCACCAGGCTGTTCCTCCACAGCAAAGACCCAAAAAACTAAGTCAAACAGAGACAAACGTCAGTCCTGAAACCTAAGCATCAAATGAAGAGATAAAACTCAGCCCAGCACCAAATGGAATAAGAAACTGACAGAGAACAGACAATGAGATCAGATACATGCGGAGGTCCCCTATCAGCTACCGCAGCACAGATCTGCCATCTTGGACTCCTGACGGAGATCGGTGAACAGGGAGTATGGGAAAGCAGCTTCACGGAGCTCCAGCAGGAGACAGAACAACCAGTAACCAGCGATATATGCTTTCCCACCCCTCACCCTTCTTTACCCCCACTTGGCCTCCTCTGCTTCCTGCCTCTACAGTCTGTTGGCCAGGAAGCACTGGCTTCACCCCTGTGCCACTTGGATTCCACCCGCCCTCACTGGCCGGCTCCCTGAGGGCCATTTGTTGGTTGGTGGTGTTGCTTTTTTCTACTTCTTTTGGTTTCTTCCATATCTCTCACCACCTCACCCTCCTTTCTCTCGAATACCTAGCTCCATGTGCCATCTGTGCTTCTTCCTGAAAGGCTGTGAAATGCCGCTTGACTGTGGAACTGCTTCCCGGCCCTTGCCACCATGCTGGTGGGATTCCCAGGGCTTTTGTTTGTTTGTTTTGATTTGTTTGTTTGTTTGTTTTTTCTTTTCTTGGCTTGAGAGCCCCTTCTAGCCGGGCAGTACTGTGTGGCTTGGGAGTTACTCTCTCAGTCTGCGAAGCCACTCAGTGGGATTCCAAGGGACATTTCTTTTTTGTTGGTTTTCTTTTCTTTTCTCTCTTTTTCCTTTTCTGTCTTTCTTCATTTCTCATTTCCTCATCTCTCTATACTTACCTTCTCTTCCTCTCTCCTGATTGTCTGGCGCTGTGTGACACCTCTACCCCTTCTAGCCAGGCTGTACTTCACCGCCTGGGAGCAACTTCCCCAGTCCATGCAGCCACAATGGCGGGATCCCTGGAGGCTTTGTTTTATTTTTCTTTCTAATTTTTATTTATTCATTTTTTCTATTACCTTTTTTCCTTTCTGTTTTTCTCCACTTCTCAGTCTCTCATCTTTCCACTCAAATGGCAAGCACCCTTAACACTCCTTCTTGTTTGTTGGTTTGTTTGTATGTTTTTGGCTCTTGTTCCTCTTTCCTCTTTCCCATACCCATATTAGATCCACATCACAATCCCCCCTCCTACCTGCCTACCTGAACCTTGCGCTAAAATCATACCCCCAAGCAGCACAGGCACGGCCCACGGGAACCTCCCCTGCACTGATTCCCAGCCAATCCTGTCGGCCCTAGTACATGCCACAAAAAACCCATCCCAGCAACTCCCCTTCAGCTGGACCTGTCCTGCTATACCATACCTGAGTGACTGACCCTGCCCATTGGAGAAGGAGGTGAAAAGTATCATGCCCACAGATGAGCAAACAACAAAGAACTCACAGCCGCCTGCTCAGAACACAGGTATGGTACAGCAGGGCGTTTCCAGCTGAAGGAGAGTTGCTGGGATGTGTTGTTAGTGGCATGTAGTAGGGCTGAACACAACCAAATAAAACAAAAAAGCGGGATGAAACAAACAAATCTACAATCAATAAGTGATGAAAATAACTACTGAATTTCTGGAAGACAGCAGGCAATATCAAAACATGTTTAAAAAAAAAAGGACAGGATGGTTCCAGTAGGAGTCCAAAATAAAATACCAGATGGCTTTCCAGTAGAAGAAAAGACACTAGAACTACCTGATAGGGAATTCAAATCTCTAATATTCAGAGCTATCCAAGAGTTAAAGCAAAAACCACCCCAAAATGAGAAAAAAAGACAAATGTATGGAAAATACAGACAAAAAAATGGAAGAAATCAGGAAAACAATGCAGGAACAAAATGCCAAAATAAATTCACAACTGGAAATCACACAGAAACAATAATTACAAATTCAAAAGATAAACAACAAGATTTCAGAAATGGACAGTGTCATAGAAGGGCTGAGGAGCAGGTTTGAAATGATGGAAGACAGGATCAGTGAAATTGAAGGCAAACACATGGATACAAATCTGAGGAAAAATAAGAAAAAAGAATGAAGAAAAATGAAGAAACCCTGAGAATTACGTGGGATACAATCAAAAGGAAAAATTTGCCAGTGATTGGAGTTCCAGAACAGGGGGAGAAAACAGAAAACACAGAAAAGATCATTGAAGAACTTCCCCAATAACTTCCCCAATAACTTAAAGATGAGAAGCTGACCATCCAAGAAGCTAAATGAAACCCATATAGCATAGACCCCAAAGAAAACCACCAAGGCATATTATAATCACACTCACTAAAACCAAAGACAAATAAAGAATCCTGAGAGCAGCTGGAGAAAAACAAAAAGTCACATACAGAGGAGAAACAATAAGACTAAGCTTGGATAATTTGGCAGAAACTATGCAGGCAGGAAGGCAGTGGGATGACATATATGAAACTTTGAAAGAAAAAAATTTCCAGCCAAGAATAATATATCCTACAAAACTCTCATTCAAATATGATGATGAAATTAAGACATTTCCAGATAAACAGAACTTAAGGTAATATGTAAAAATCAAACCAAACTTCCAAGAATTATTAAAGAGAGTCCTTCGATATGAGAACAAACAACATCAGACCGCAGGCTACATCTAGGACACAAAATCATACCAGCCACATAACAACCTAGGAAATGAACTCTGAAGGACTATCCAAAACCAAAATAATTATAACAGGGAACCAAAGAGGTTAATCTGTAAATGACAACAACATCAGAACAATAAAAAAGAGAATAAATGATATAGGTATGGAACCTTCTAAGGGAGAGGAAGGCTAGGCGATACCAAGTAATAATAGACTGGTTCAAACCTAGGAAGATAAGGGTAAATTTCCACAAAGAAAGTTAACAAACCTACTCATCAAAATAAAGAAAAATATAAAGTCTCAGTAAAAACAAAACCTAAAAAAACAAAAGAAATGAAAAAAAAATCCACAAACAAAAGGAACTCAGCACAGGAGAGTAAGAGGAACAAAGAAAACATCAGCACCACAAAAAAAAGCACTACAAAATGCAATCCCACTCCTAGGAATATATCCTAGAGAAATAAGAGTCGTCACTCGAATAGACATATGCACACCTATGTTCATGGCAGCATTGTTCACTATAGCAAAACGATGGAAACAACCTAGATGCCCATCAACAGATGAATGGATAAACAAACTATGGCACATACACACAATGGAGTATTAGGCAATGATAAAGAACAATGATGAATCTGTGAAGCATCTCATAACATGGATGAAACTGGAGGACATTATGCTGAGTGAAATAAGTCAATCACAAAAGGACAAATATTGTATGAGACCTCTATTGTATAAACCCATGAAAAAGTTCACACACAAAATGTAACAATCTTTGTTGGTTACCAGGGATGGGAGGGGTGGGGAGAAAATACTAAATAGGCAATAGATAAGTGGTATCTTTAGTGAAGGGTGAGACAGTACACAATACTGGGGAAACCAGCACAACTTGTACAAGGAAAGGTCATGGAAGCTCCATAGACCCATCCAAACTCTCTGAGGGATTGATTTGCTGGGCAGAGGGCTGTAGGGACCATGGTCTCGGGGAACATCTAGCTCAATTGGCATAACACAGTTTATAAAGACAATGTTCTATATTCTACCTTGGTGAGTAGTATCTGGGGTCTTAAAATCCTGTGAGCAGCCATCTAAGATACTCCACTGGTCTCACCCCTTCGGGAGCAAGGGAAAATGAAGAAAACTAAAAATACAAGGGAAAGATTAGTCCAAAGGACTAATGGACCACAACTACCACAGTCTCCATCAGACTGAGTCTAGTACAACTAGATGGTGCCCAGCTACCACCACTGACTGCTCTGACCAGGATCACTGCAGAGGATCCCGGACAGAGTTGGAGAAAAATGTAGAACAAAATTTTAACTCACAAAAAAAGACCAGATTTACTGGCCTGACAGAGACCGGAGAAACCCCGAGAGTATGGCCCCCAGACACCCTTTTAGTTTAGTAATGAAGTCACTCCCAAGGTTCACCGTTCAGTGAAAGATTAGACAGCCCTAAAAAACAAAATGAGACTAATGGGGCACAACTGTCCAAGGACAAGGACTAGAAGGCAGAAAGGGACAGGAAAGCTGGTAATAGGGAACCCAAGGTGGAGAAGGGATAGAGTGGACATGTCTTGGTGTTTTTAACCATTGTCATAAAACAATATGTGTACTAACTGTTCAATGAGGAACTATTTGTTCTGTAAACCATCTGAAGTACAATTTAAAAAAAAAAAAAAACCTCGGGATCCTCCTTGACTTCTCACTGTTCCTTAGCCCCCACATCCAGTCTATCGGCAAGTCCATTCAGCTCTACCTACAAATTATCTGCCTCCCTCACAAGACTTTGAGCTCAGCGGCGACAAGATCATATTGATCTTTTCACTGCTACGTCCCCAGAACCTAAGACAGTACCTGGCATAAAGTAAGCACTTAATAAATATATGCTGAATAAATGATTGACTAGAAAACTGTAACTACATTAAATAAGGAAGAGGTAGTGAGAGCGAGGAGAAAGCTGCTGGCTTCTACATTACTAGGCCTAACAGGTAGCATCAAAACCGGGCCTTTTTAGAATTAACATAATCATTTTTGTCATCTAAAGAAAGCCCTTGGGTGGTGCAAATGGTTTACACTCGACTGAAGGAGCCCTGGAGTCCTGGTGGAGCAGTGGTTAAGAAACTGGCTACTAACTAAAAGATCGGCAATTCAAGTCCACCAGGCACTCCTTGGAAACCCTATGGGGCAGTTCTACTCTGTAGAACTGAAAGGTTGGCAGTTCAAACTCACCCAGTGGCTCTGCAGGAGAAAGACCTGGAAATCTGCTTCCGTGAAGATTACAGCCAAGAAAACCCTTTAGTTTTTCTACTGTCCATTCTACTCTGTCTAATGAGGTCGCTATGAGTCAGAACCAACTCAGCGGCATCTAACAACGACAACTAACCTAAAGGTTTGAGGTTCAAACCCATTCAGCAGCACCTCAGAAGAAAGGCCTGGGGATCTTCTTCCGTAAAGATTACAGCCAAGAAAACGCTATGGAGCAGTTTTACTCTATAACACAGGGGGGTCACCATGAGTTGGAAATGACTTTACAGCAACAGGTTTACTTTTTTTTTTTGGTGATTTGAATGATCAGTATGTGTTGATTTTAGTGATACATAGTTGATTATGAAACTCTCAAAAACTGCTGGATAAGCATGTCGTGATAGATCCAATGGTGCCATTTAGAAATGGCCCTACTCAATACTGACCTAATCAATTTATGTTTAAATAAATGTAAACATTACTGGCATCATAACCTTGATCATTGAATTTAGATACATTTAAAAGTGAAACTTGCCTCATGTCACCTTTATATGCATGCAGTTCTCCTCTCTCTCAATGGATTATATCGCTGTACCAAAGTCAGTTCATCTCTCTATATACTCAATTTCTTCTTTCAAAATTTGGAATGAATGCAGCAAAAACAGCAACAACATCAACATAACTGCAACAAAACTATACTTGGACCACTTAGGCAATTCTTGAAAATATATGTCAAATCATAAAGCATGTTGCCATAATATTATGTAACTCATAAGAAAAAAAACATATCTGTATTAAAAGAAAGGAGACCTGGTGGGTGCATTGGTTAAGCCCTCAGCTGCTAACTGAAAGGTTCGTGATTCGAACCCACCAGCAGCTCTGCAGGAGAGAGATATGGCAGTCTGCTTCTGTAAAGATTTACAGTCTTGGAACCCTATGGGGCAGTTCTACTTTGTCCTACAGAGTTGCTATGGGTCTGAATTGACTTGATGGCAGTAGGTGTTAAAAGAAGACATACGTACTTCTAACATTCAACTCATAAAAATGTGTTTTTTCATTGGTGCATTGCTGGCAAATAATAAAAAGGTCAGTTCAAGGTTCCCCTGTATCACGTGGATTCTTCATACATTTTTGTTCTGAGAATTTTAAATACCTTTCCTTCCCTTTTCCTGATAAGAGAAAGTCAATCAAACAAAAATATTGGCAGCTTTAAGGTTGTTTTTTTCCTCTTGAGTTTAATAAGTGAATGGCAATAGGTTTGTTAAGTTTTCTGTGAGAAAGTGTCTAAGACATGAAATTCTAGCAGTCAAATTTCTGGGACACTTTTCAGTGTACTTTCCATGGATTTCAAATTGCTTGATTTATCCTCCTGACAAAAGGCTACATGTGGAATCACTCAGTCTCTTCAAAAATATTTGTGTATTTGTCAGCTTTTAAATTGAGAGTGTACTCCCCACTGGGGTGGATTATTCAATAGGCAAGGTAAGCACAGTGCTTACCTGACTTACCAGATCATCCGTAGTAAAAAATTTCACATTTTTTCACATCAAAGATTCTGCTTCTAGGTATGGCTGGCATTTCTCTGTCTCCCAACCCCACAGCACCTTCCTACAGAATCAAAGCCTATTTTTAAATTTACAATCCCTGACAGAGATGGATGACCCAGTAAGCAAGATAGTATGGGCTTACATGTGCTTACTTACTAATCTGTAGTGAACAACTTTACATAGGTTTCACCCACATCATAGGTGAAACCCAATTAATCCCTCCCCCACGTGCCTGTCAGTTTCTCTTATTGTGAGGGCTTGCATGTTGCTGTGATGCTGGAAGCTATGCCCCTGGTATTTGGATACCAGCAGGGTCACCCGTGGCTGACAGGTTTCAGCTGAGCTTCCAGACTAAGACAGGCTAGGAAGAAGGACCCAGTAGTCTACTTCTGAAAAGAATTAGCCAAAGAAAACTTTATAAATAGCAACAGAACATTGTCTGATATAGTGCTGGAAGATGAGCCCCCCAGATTGGAAGGCACTCAAAAGACGACTGGGGAAGAGCTGCCTCCTCAAAGTAGAGTCGACCTTAATGACATGGATGGAGTCAAGCTTTCGGGACCTTCATTTGCCAATGTGGCATGACTCAAAATGAGAAGAAACAGCTGCAAACATCCATTAATAATCAGAATGTGGAATGCATGAAGTATGAATATAGGAAAACTGGAAATCGTAAAAAATGAAATAGAAGATCAATTGAATGAACATTGATTTGTATTGTTACATCCATAAGACTGTAGTAAGGAACACTACATGCATTGTCTCATTTAATCTCACAGCAAACCAATGCTTTAGGAGCTCTGAACATCTTGTTTGAAAATCAGACAACTGAGGCACATAGAGGTTAGGCATCCCGCCCAAGTTCTCATACCTAGTAAGTAATGAAGCTGGGATTTCAGTTCAAGTCCGTATTTCAATCCAAGTCTATCTGACTCCAGAAACCACACTTATCACCACCAGAGTATATATATTTTTAAAATTTTATTTTATTGTACTTTAAGTGAAAGTTTACAATTCAAGTTAGTCTCTCATACAAAAATTTATACATACATTGTTATGTGACCCTAATTGCTCTCCCCACACTGTGACAGCACATTCCTACTTTCTGCCCCTGATTTCCCGTGTCCATTCAACCAGCTCCTGACCCTCTCTGCCTTCTCATCTCACCGCCAGACGGGAGCTGCCCATTTAGTCTCATGTATCTACTTGAGCTAAGAAGCACACTCTTCACAAGTATCATTTTATGTCCCATAGTCCAGTCTAATCTTTGACTGAAGAGTTGGCCTCAGGAATGGTTTTAGTGTTCAGTTGACAGAGAGTCCAGGGGCCATGCTCTCTGGGGTTCCTCCAGCATCAGTCACACCGTTAAGTTGGTCTTTTCACTAGAATTTGAATTCTGCATCCCACTTTTCTCCTGCTCCAACAGGGAGTCTCTGTTGTGTTCCCCGTCAGGGTGGGCATTGGTGGTAGCTAGGCACCATCTACTTCTTCTGGTCTCAGGCTGTTGCAGTCTTTGGTTTATGTGGTCCTTTCTGTCTCTTGGGCTAATGTTTTCCTTGTGACTTTGGTGTTCTTCATTCTCCTTTACTCCACGTGGGTTGGGACCAAGTGATACATCTTAGATGGCTGCTCGCTAGCTTTTAAGACTCCAGACATCACTCACCAAAGTAGGATGCAGAATATTTTCTTAATAAACTTTGTTATGCCAATTAACCTAGATGTGCCCTGAAAGCACTGTCCCCAGACCTCTGCCCCTGCTCCTCTGTCCCTCAAAGTGTTTGATTTTATTCAGGATACTTCTTAGCTTTGGTTTAGTCCAGTTGTGCTGACTTCCCCCGTATTGTGTGTTGTCCTTCCCTTCACCTAAGATAATTCTTGTCTACTATCTAGTTAGTGAATACGCCTTTCCCTCCCTCCCCACCCTCGTAACCATCAAAGAATGTTTTCTTCTGTGTTTAAACCTTTTCTTGAGTTCTTATAATAGTGGACTCATACAATATTTGTCCTTTTGTGATGACTAAATGCACTCAGCATAATGCCTTCCAGATTCCTCCATGTTATAAGGTGCTTCACGGATTCATCGTTGTTCTTTATCATTGCGTAGCATTCCATTGTGTGAATATACCATAATTTGTTTATCCATTCTTCCGTTTTTGGGTGCTAGATTGTTTCCATCTTTTCGCTGTTGCGAACAGTGCTGCAGTGAACATGAGTGTGCATATATCTACTTGTATGATGGCTCTTATTTCTCTAGGATATATTCCAAGGAGCAGTATTGCTGGATCGTATGTTACTTCTATTTGTAGCTTTTCAAGAAAGCGCCAAATCAATTTCCAAAGTGGTTGTACCATTTTACATTCCCACCAACAGCATATAAGCATTCCAGTCTCTCCACAACCTCTCCAACATTTA
>NW_004444015.1:5612566-5622674 GCF_000243295.1 Trichechus manatus latirostris
CATAAGTGTTTGATTTTTAGGAGCTCCCATTTATCTAGTCTCTCTTCTGGTGCTTGTGCACTGTTACTTATGGTTCGTATTGTGTTTATGCCATGTATTAGGGCTCCTAGTGTTGTCCCTATTTTTTTCTTCCATGACCTTTATCGTTTTCAAATTTATATTTAAGTCGATTCATTTTGAGTCAATTTTTGTGCATGGTGTGAGGTATGGGTCTTGTTTCAGTTTTTTGCAAATGGATATCCAGTTATGCGAGCACCATTTGTTAAAGAGACTGTCTTTTCCCCAATTAATAAATTTTGGGCCTTTGTCAAGTATCAGCTGCTCATAGGTGGATGAATTTACGTCTGGATTCTCAATTCTGTTCCATTGTCTATGTATCTGTTGTTGTACCAGTACCAGGCTGTTTTGACTATGGTGGCGGTATAATAGGTTCTAAAATCAGGTAATGTGAGGCCTCCCACTATGTTCTTCTTCATGAATCCTTTACTTATCTGGGACCTATTCCCTTTCTAAATGAAGTTGGTTATTTGTTTCTCCATCGCATTAAAAAATGTCAGTGGAATTTGGATCTGGATTGCATTTTATCTGTAGATCGCTTAGGGTAGAACTGACTTTCTCACAGTGTTGAGTCTTCCTATCCATGAGCAAGGTATGCTTTTCCACATATGCAGGTCTCTTTTGGTTTCTTGCAGTAGTGCCTTGTCCTTTTCATTGTACAGGTCTTTTACATATCTGGTTAGATTTATTCCTAAGTATTTTATCTTTTGGGGGGCTATTGTAAATGGTATCGATTTGGTGATTTCCTGGATTATATTTCTTTTGACTGTAACTCCTGGGAGTGTTGTATTCCTGAGTGTCTGTCCCAAGAAATAATGAAGCACTGGTATGTGCTCCCAAAAAAGCACAGCTTACATTTTACAGCACTTTGTAGCTTCAAATTGCACCCACATAGATGTCCTCATTGAATTCCATAGCTATTTTATTTTATTTTACTTTTAGTTTTTGCTCTGAATCAGGCACAGCATTAGACTTAACTATAAAAAGTTGAGTAAAAGAGGGCCCCTGGTCTTGGGTTGCTCATGGTCCTGTGGATTTAAAAGCAAATGAATTATTGTTCCAAGATGTTCATTCTCTCTCAATGCTCTCTCTCTCTTTATATATATATATATATATATATATACATATACATATATATATATACATATACATACATATATATATACATATATATGCATATACATACACACACATACAGGAGTCCCTAGGTGGCTCAAACAGTTAAGCACTTGACTACTAATGAAAAGGTTGCTTGTCTGAACCCACGCAGAGGTGCCTCAGTAGAAAGTCCTGATGATCCACTTCCAAAAGGTAACAGCCTTGAAAACCCTATGGAGCAGCTCTACTCTGCAACATACTGGGTCACCATGAGTTGGAATTGACTCGATGGCAAATGGTTTGTTTGTTTTTGTTGTATGTCCACATATATATGTACATAAATATAAACACAAAAATAACAAACCATAAAGATTTTTAAGAATGCACTCTGACTAGTATGAATGATACCACTCATTTATAACTATATGCTCTATATTTATATCTATATGTACTGTATATAAAATATATATAATGCTTTCCTTCCTTCATCGCTTCCTTCTTTCTTTCCTTCCTTCCACAAATATTCATCAGACCTTCATGGAACACTTATTAGGAGCCAAGAACGTTAGTCAGTCCTTCTGTCTGTATGTGTCATGCCAGCAAACTTCCCAGTTTGACAGTGGAAACCAGCCACCACATTTCATAGTGATGTTATTATATATTATATGAACAGCAAAAAACTCTTCATGCTGCTCAAGGAGATTTGGTAAGGAGATCTAAATGTGCCATTCTTCATTCATGGCTTAAGTAGTCCCTATCACTACTGTCTTGACTTTAAGAAGCCAAAAGTCTAGAGCCCTCAGGTGAAAATTGTATGTTCCTAGTTATCTGGAAATAGCATGTCACTACTGGAGTTAATTACTTAAACAGCACCACACAGAATCCATGTAGCTGTGTCATGCTTCTCTTCCAAACTAGAACAATATAATTGTAACACATAAAAGTAAGTCTTTGCATTTACTCTAATGAGCTTGTTTCTCAGTTTTGCTAGTGACATGAAAAACTAATAGCAGCGTCGATATAGTATCTCTATGGTAATTATCACACCACTTCTCTCTTTCTATATTTTTCTCAAGTTACATTTTAATGTGTTTCTGCTCAAGTCAATTCAATTTATCAGTAGGCAAGAGGCATGAAGCAGGGCTGATTTGTTCTGGATCTACTAACAAGTAAACTGGAAAACTCAATTTTCAAGTTTGGTTTTCTATCAGATACACATGAGGAGAACAATAACTGATTTGGGGGATACCATTATTTACAGAGGCTTAATCTGATGTAAATACAAAACAAAAATATTAAACCTTAAAGATGATGTATATTTTACAATTGCAAAATATATGTGTTTCCTTCTTGTTCTCCATTACAAAGGGATTTTAGAGTTTTAATCTATAATATGATAGCCTACAAGTGATTACAAAGATCCCTGGGTAGCGCAGACTGTGTGCTCTACTATTAATCTGTTAGAATCCACCCGGCAATGCTGTGGAATAAAGGCTTGGAAATCTGCTTCTGTAAAGACTATAGCCAAGAAAACCTATGGAGCACAGTTCTACTCTGTAACACATGGGGTTGCCATGAGTCAGAATTGACTGAACAGCAACAGGTTTTTGGTTTTTTTTTTTTTTTTTTTTTTTGGTATAAGTGATTCCATAATTATGAAATGTGAAGAGATCTTCTAGCGCAGTGGTTTTTAAAATGGAGAGTGCACATCCTGGTATAGAAGTCCATAAGACACTTGAAGGGATACTTACTTGGATGTGGCTATTTCTCAGATAATCAATTTTTAGACCTCCCACTTTGATATGTCATCTTTCTAAAATTGATCGCCTGGAAGCACTGTGAGTCTAGGCTTCAAGTGGGTTCATCTTGCTCACCTGTCCTATCACAATTACCCTTCTCTCACTTGATGAAAGAAAGGCACTACTCTCACTTTTTCTCTAACATCACACCATAGGGCTTTGCCATAGGGAAGAAAAACCTCCAAGACACCAAGCACAGGTTCAATTTGAAATACTTGTGTAACTGTTGTGACTGTAACTGAAACTACCACTGGGCTACACATTCTTTAGAATTCATGGGGTTTCCATTCTTTCCTTTAAACCAACTTGAAGAAGGACTTAGTCCAGGTATCAGCTGATAAATCATTAGCATATAAATCAGATGAGTTTTAAGGAGTGAGATACATTATTATAATAAAACTCTTTTCCCATCTTTTAATTGACACAAATAAGTTTCTAGTACCTATCATCCTTGTGAACAAAAACACAAACAATGTTTAGGGGGTAGTGAGTCTAAGTCAATGGTGGCAAAACAATATGGGCAGAAATAGCAAGAATGGTGACACAATGTGAAGAATGTCACCAATGTTATTAAATTGTACATGTTGAAATTGATGGATGGGTGTATGTTCTGCAGTGTATATTTTTCACAGAAATTAAAATTCAAAAATAAAATACAAAATCCCATTGCCTTCGAGTTGATTCTGACTCATAGTGAGCCTATAGGAGAGAATAGAACTGCCCCATGGGGTTTCGAATGAGCGGCTGGTGGATTCTAACTGCCGACCTTTTGGTTAGCAGCTAAGCTCTTAAACCACTGTGCCAGCAGGGCTCCAAACACAAACAAATGTACCCAAATGCTGGACTCAATTCTAGCACAAAGTAATACTTATCCATGGAGATATAAACTCATTGGAAAAAATTCTTATCAACTCATTTCAGAAAAACATTACTAATAAGATTATTTTTATGTACATATTTTTATCCAAACATGTAATATGCTTATATTTTGGTCAATTGTGTACTACCAGTAAGTGTAATGTACATTTATACAGAACTTCCAGAAATTCAAGCCAGATTCAGAAGAGGACATGGAACAAGGGATATCATTGCTGATTTTCTGTGTTATCTAGTGCTGTTATAACAGAAATACCACAAGTGGATGGCTTTAACAAAGAGAAAGTTATTTTGTCACAGTAAAGTAGGCTGAAAGTCCAAATTCAGGGTATCAGCTCCAGGGGAAGGCTTTCTCTCTCTGTTAGATCAGGAAGAAGGTCCTCCTTGTCAATCTACCCCTGGACTAGGAGCATCTCCGTGCAGGAACCAGGGTCCAAAGGACGCATCCTGCTGCCAGCACTGCCTTCTTGGTGGTATCAGGTCCCCCTGTCTCTCTGCGCACTTCTGTCTTTTATATCCCAAAACAAACTGGCTCAAGACAAAATCCAACCCAAAAGATTGAGTCCTGCATCATCAACACAACTGCCACCCATCTCCCGTCATTAACATCATAAAGGCAGGATTTACAACACATAGGAAAATCACAACAGATGACAAAATGGTGGACAATCACACAATACCAGGAATCATGGCCCAGCCGAATTGATACACACATTTTTGGGGGACACAACTCAATTCATGGCATTCTACCCTTCAGCTCCACAAAAATCACATCTTTGCAACATGAAAATCATATTCACTCCATCATATCATAGCAAGTCTTAACTTCAAGTCCAAAATAAAAAAAAATCCTCTTCATCTGTAAGATCTAGAATACAAATTATCTGCTTCCAAAGGTACAATGGCAGAGCAGGCACAAGCTAGACATTTACATTACAAACGGGAAAAACTGGAGGGAAAGAAGGAATAACAAGCACCAAGCAAGTCAGCAGAACACATTACATTAGCCCTCAAGGCTTTGAAAACAATCCTCTGTTCTCTGAGACAATTTACACAATGGTCCTACCCTCCAGACTCTAGGTATTGGCCACACTCTCTGGATTCTGAGTGGACGTCCCTCGCCACAGGCTTCAGCTCCACCTTCCAGGCCCACTGGGATGGCAACTCTGCTCCCTTGGCTTTAGGCACATCATTCTGCTAGTCCATCTGAGTGGCAACTCCACCCTTTGAAACCCTAGAGGTCCTGGCCATACTTTTGAGACTGAGGCATCTCGGCTTCCTGTGTTCCTTGTCTCTTCAGCTTCTGCTTCCTGCTTCCTTTGCCTCTGGGCCTTCTGGCCTCACACTCACATCTACCCTGCTGGGGCAAGTGTTCCAAAGCTCTGTAGCTCTACAGATAAGAGCCTGGAGGCACCCTACTCCACCAGGAAGCCTCTTGCACAAAGGCACTCAATTCTCTCACTCTGTGGTTCAGCTCCAGCACTGCCTGGTGCTGGTCTCCTGGTTTTGCTGCTGCAAGTTCTCTGCTGCTGCCGTTCCTCTGCTGATGCCATTCCTCTATCCATTCACAGTTTCAATCCATTCACATTTTAGGTATCTGTTAGAACAGCACCCCACTCCTGGTACAAAATGCCTTAGGCTGGGTTCTCCAGAAAAGCAAAACCAGCCAAACATATATATATATATATATATATATATAAAGAGAGATTTATAACAAGGAAAAGGTTTATGTGGCCCCTAGAGGCTGTACCTCCCAAATACATAAGGCAGGAAAGGGAATTCTCCCGATCCAGGTAGCCTCAGGGGCTGGTGAACCCAAAACTGGCAGGCCGGAGAGCAGTGTCACTGCAGGTGGTGAATATCCATGGATCTCAAGATTGGCAGGCAAGAACACCAGCAAGCCACCAGTCCAAGTCCCAAAAACTGGAGACCAGATGAACGGGAACAAGCTGCAAGATCCTGAACAAACAAAAGCCAAGGCAAGGTGAGTAAGAAGGAAGAAGGCGGAGGAGGGCAGACAGATGAAGGCTGAGTGGGATGTGAGCCACCACAGGCCCCACTCCAGGCAGTAAAACTAAGCACATTCCACCATGGGGGTGATCAGGTATCAAATTTCAACAGGGAAATGATCACTACATTATACGACAGCCAAAACACTGAGAATCATGGCCCAGCCAAGCTGACACACAATCTTAACTATCACATTGATGTCAGATGGATCTTGACTGAAAGCAGAGAATATCACAAAGATGTTTACATGTGTTTTATTGACTATACAAAGGCATTCAACTATGTGGATCATAACAAATTATGGACAACATTGCTAAGAATGGGAGTTTCAGAACACTTAATTGTGATCATGAGAAAGTTGTACATAGACCAAGAGGCAATCATTTGAACACAACAAGGGGATACTGCATGGTTTAAAATCAGGCAAGTTGTGTGTCACAGTTGTATCCATTCACCATACCTATTCAATCTGTATGCTGAGCAAATAATCCAAGAATGTGGACTATATAAAGAAGAAAGGGGCATCAGTATTGGAGGAAAACTCATTAACAACCTACAATATGCAGATGACACAACCTTGCTTGTTGAAAGAGAAGAGGACTTCAAGGAATTACTAAGGATGATCAAAGACTACAGCCTTCATTATGGATTACACCTTAACATAAAGAAAACAAAAGTCCTCACAGCTGGATCAATAAGCAACATCATGACGAATGCAGGAAATATTGACATTGTCAAAGATTTCATTTTATTTGGATCCATAATCAATGCCCACGGAAGGAGCAGTCAAGAAATAAAATGAGGGAGGCAGGGGCAAGATGATAGAGTAGTCAGATGCTTCCTGTGGTCCCTCTTACAACAAAGACCTGAAAAAACAAGTGAATCGATTATATATGACAATCTAGTGGCCCTGAACATCAAAAGCAAAGTTGAGGTATCTGACTGAGTGGCAGGGGGAGGGAGAGATGGTTCAGAAGCAGTGAGGAGATACCAGACCTGACTTGGCAGGAACCAACACTCTGCAGTTTGGACAGGCTGGTGTGCATGGTGAGATAAGCAGTGGTGCTTGGGATGCGTTTTCCATGTCGGGAGAAACTGAGCAGTGGAGAGTCTACTCAAGCCTTCAGAACCAGTAAAAAGCGGTGCTCAATCAGCAAAGATAAGTATATATGTCTAACCTACTGCATGGATCAAAAAACACCCTCTTTAGGAAGAACCTCTCTCCCATTTACCTGCCCCCTCCCCACTCTGCACCGGGTCCAGGGCCAGCTTCAGCAATTGCTGTATCCTCTGGGCTGGAAGTAGGACCCGTTGCTCCCTGAGTCATTCTTCCAGCTTTGGAGAGGGAACAAATTAACAAACAAGAAAAATTAATCTGCCAGCTTCCCTAAGATGGGAACTCAGGGCAGGCACAGCCCCTTTGCCTAGGCACAGGTATAAGGGGTCCACAGACTTTGAATGTCTTTCACCCCCGCATAGACATGTTTGGGCCCATTTCAACAGTGTAGGCTCTCATTATCACAGTACAACAAGGTATATACATGAAGCCTATTTTCAACTGTATCATCTAATCTGCCATCTGACACTGCTCTGCCCATTAAGCAGGTTCCTCACCTACCCACATCAGCGGCCTGAGGATTGATGGCTCTACCCACACCACCTAGCCACCCGTGACAGGGGTCCAAGAATAAGTGGTGCTTTACAGTCCTTAGAGCCAATAGCATTAGGTGCCCATAATCCTGCTGCAAAACCCATCCATCTACACATTCTAGGGATACGGACACACTTTCCTTGCAGACTCAGAGGAAGCCATCAGCCCCCTGCCTTACTCAGTGCATGAACCTCTACTGCAGCCAGATACCTGTGGCTATTCCAATCACCCTGCCTTCCTAGGACTGCAGGTGAGAGCCTGCACCACACACTTGGTAACTGAATACATGAACACCTGAGGTGAATCCCTACAAGAAAAGTAAACAGATTTCTGGACTCATATACCAGGTAACAGCTCTAACCACCTGGTGACAGGAAGTGAGAGCTTCAAAGGCACCAATAATCAAACTAGCTCACACAATCATCTTACTTGGACATACCAAAATAAGACAAGACAAAAAGCTAGGACACAGTAAGCAAGCATAAAATAAATAAATATAATAACTAATTGATGGCTCAGAGACAACAGTCAATTCCAAATCACATAAAGAAGTAGACCATGATGGTTTCAGCAAGTGCCCAAAACAAAACATCAAGAAATTTTCTGGAGGAAGAGAACTTCTTGGAATTACCACAGGTAGAATACAAAAGAATAATATACAAAGCTCTTCAAGAGATCAGGAAGGAGACCAGGGAAAACAACAGACAAGGAACACACAGACAAAGCAATAGAGGAACTTAAGAAGGTTATACAAGAGCATAGTGACAAATTTAACAGGTTGCAAGAATCCAGAGAAAGACAGAAAGCAGAAATCATAAAGATTAACAGTAATATTTCAGAATTAAACAACTCAATAGAAAGTCATAGGAGCAGAATTGAGGCAATGGAACTCAGAATTAGTGAGACTGAAGACAAAGCACTTGACACCAAATTATTTGAGGAAAAATCAGGTAAAAGAATTTTAAAAAAAGAAGAAACCCTAAGAATTATGTGGGATTCTATCAAGAGGAATAACCTATGAGTGATTGGAGTACCAGAACAGGGGGGATAACAGAAAATACAGAGAGAATTGTTGAAGATTTGTTGGTAAAAAACTTCCTTGATATCATGAAAGATGACAAGATATCTATCCAAGATGCTCATTGAACCCCACATAAGGTAGATCCGAAAAGAAAGTCACCAAGGCATATTATAATGACAACATTAAAACAAAAAAGTGGGACTAAATAATGTAGTCATAGATCTTTCATATGGAGATGAAGTCAATACGATATAAAGAAATAAAAGATTGGTTTAAACTTAGAAAAATAGAGGTAAATATTGAGGTAATGACAAAGGAAACTAACAATTTTACACATCAAAATAAAAAAATAAAACTACATAAAGACTCAGTAAATACAAAATCAACAAGAATGAAAAGAAAATACGTAAAGAAAAATGACTCAGCACAGGAAATTAAGTGGAACAAAGAAACTGTCAGCAACACACAAAAAAAAAGACATGAAAATAACAACACTAAACTCATACTTATCAATAATTACACTGAATGTAAATGGACTAAATGCACCAATACAGAGACAGAAAGTGGCAGAATGGATTAAAAAAATCCGTCTGTAAGCTGCCTAAAAGGGACACACCTCAGACTTACAGACACAAACAAACTAAAACTCAAAGGATGAAAAAAAAAATCCATCCAGCAAACAACATTCAAAAAAGAGAAGGAGTGGCAATATTAATCTCTGACAAAATAGACTTTAAAGTAAATGCCACCACAAGGTATAAGGAAGGACACTATACAATGATTAAAGGGTCAATACACCAGGAGGACATAACTATAATAAATAGTTATGCACTTATCAACAGTGCTCCAAAATACATAAAACAAACTCTAACAGCATTCAAAGGAGAAATGGATAGCTCCACAATAATAGTAGGAGACTTCAACACACCACTTTCGGTGAAAGGCAGAACATCCAGAAAGAAGCTCAGTAAATACACAGAAGATATAAATGCCACAATCAACAAACTTGATCTCATAGACATATACAGAACATTGCACCCAACAGCAGCCAAGTATACTTTCTTTTCCAAAGCGCAAGGAAAGTTCTCCAGAATAGACCACATATTAGGCCATAAAGCAAGCCTTAACAGAATCCAAGCATCGAAATATTACAAAGCATCTTTTCTGACCATAAAGCCATAAAAGTAGAAATAAATAACATCAAAAGAAAGGAAAAAAAATCAAACACATGGAAACTGAATGACACGTTGCTCAAAAACTACAGGGTTATAGATGAAATTAAGGACAGAATAAAGAAATTAACAGAATCAAATGAGAATGAAAACACATCCTACCAGAACCTTTGGGACACAGCAAGAGCAGTGCTCAGAGGTCAATTTATAACAATAAATGCACACATCCAAAAAGAAGAAAAGGCCAAAATCAAAACATAAACCCTAAAACTCCAACAAATAGAAAAAGAACAGCAAAAGAAGCCCTTGGGCACAGGAAGAAATCAAATAATAAGAATTAGAGAAGAATTAAATGAAATAGAGACTAGAAAAACAATTGAAAGAGTTAACAAGACCAAAAGCTGGTTCTTTGAAAAGATCAACA
>NW_004444015.1:5624714-5628922 GCF_000243295.1 Trichechus manatus latirostris
AAACTAATAGAAGATTTCAGCAAAGTTTCAGGATACAAGATAAACATACAAAAATCAGTTGGATTCCTTTACACCAACAAAGAGAACCTTGAAGAGGAAATCACCAAATCAATACCATTTACAATAGCTCCCAAGAAGATAAAATACTTGGGAATAAATCTAACCAGAGACGTAAAAGATCTATACAATGGAAACTACAAGACATTACTGCAAGAAACCAAAAGAGACCTGCATAAGTGGAAAAACATACGTGCTTATCGATAGGTAGACTCAACATTGTGAAAATGTCAATTCTGCCCCAAGTGATTTACAGATACAATGCAATCTCATTCCAAATTCTACCGGCATTTTTTAATGAGATGGAGAAACAAATCACCAACTTCACACTGAAAAGGAAGAGGCCCCAGATATGTAAAGCATTACTGAAGAAGAAGAACAAAGTGGGAGGCCTCACACTACCTAATTTTAGAACCTGTTATACTGCCACGGTAGTCAAAAAAGCCTGGTGCTGGTACAACAGATACATAGACTAATGGAACAGAATTTGATAATCCAGACATAAATTCATCCACCTATGAGCAGCTGATATTTGATAAAGGCCCAAAGTCTGTTAAATGGGGAAAAGACAGTCTCTTTAACAAATGGTGCTGCCATAATTGGATATCTAGCTGCAAAAAAATGAAACAAGACCCATACCTTACATCATGCACAAAAACTAACTCAAAACGTATCAAAGACATAAATATAATATCTAAAATGATAAAGATCATGGAAGAAAACATGGGACAAAGCTAGTAGTCCTAATACACATCATAAACAGAATACAAAAAATAAGTAACAATGCACAAGCACCAGAAGAGAAACTAGATAACTGGGAGCTCCTAAATATCAAACACTTATGCTCATCAAAAGACTTCACCAAAAGAGTCAAAAGGCAACCTACAGACTGGGAAAAAAAAATTGGCTATAACAAATCCGATCAGGGTCTAGTCTTTAAAATCCAGAAGATACTGCAAAACATCAATAACAAAAAGACAAATAACCCAATTAAAAATGGGCAAAGGATATGAACTGGCACTTCACCAAAGAAGACATTCCGGTGGCTAACAGACACAAGAGGAAATGCTCACGATCATTAGCCATTAGAGAAATGCAAATTAAAACTACAATGAGATTCCATCTCACCCCAAAAAGGCTAGCATTAATCCAAAAAAACACAAAATAATAAATATTGGAGAGGTTGTGGAGAGACTGGAACACTTATACACTGCTGGTAGAATTGTAAAATGGTACAACCACTTTGGAAATTGATTTGGAGCTTCCTTAAAAAACTAGAAATAGAAGTACCATATTATCCAGCAATCCCACTCCTTGGAATATATCCTAGAGAAATAAGAGCTGTTACACGAATATATATATGCACACCCTTGTTCACTGCTACCTGTTCACAATAGTAAACAGATGGAAACAACCTAGGTGCCCATCAACGGACGAATAGATAAAACAAATTATGGTATATTAACATAACCAAATACTACGCAACTAAAAAGAACAATGATGAATCAGTGAAATATTTCATAATGTGGAAGAATCTGGAAGGCATTCCGCTGAGTGAAATTAGTGCAACGCAAAAGGACAAATATTGTATGAGACCACTATTATAAGATCTCAAGAAAAGGTTTAAACACAGAAGAAAACATTCTTTGATTGTTATGAGGGTCAGGAGGTAGGGAGAAGGTTATTCACTAACTAGATAGTAGACAAGAATTATCTTAGGTGAAGGGAAGGACAGCACACAATACAGGAGAAGTCAGTACAAATGGAGTAAACCAATGGTAAGAAGTTTCCTGAATATGACCAAACACTTTGAGGGACAGAGTAGCTGGGGCTGGAATCTGGGGACCATGGTTTCAGGGGACATCTAGGTCAATTGGTATAACAAAGTTTATTAAGAAAATGTTTTGCATCCCACTTTGGTGAGTGGTGTCTGGGGTCTTAAAAGCTAGCAAGCAGCCATCTAAGATGCATCAATTGGTCCCAACCCACCTGGAGTAAAAGAGAATGAAGAACACCAAAGACACAAGGAAAATATTAGCTCAAGAGACAGGGCCACATAAACCAGAGACTTTATTAGCCTGAGACCAGAAAAACTAGATGATGCCCGGCTACCATCAATGACCGCCCTGACAGGGAACACAACAGAGAGTCCCTGAGGGAGCAGGAGAAAAGTGGAGTGCAGAACTCAAATTCTAGTAGAAAGACCAGACTTAATGGTCTGACTGAGACTGGAGGAACCCCAGAAGACATGACCCCCGGACTCTCTGTTAACACAGAAGTAAAACCATTCCCAAAGCCACCTCTTCAGACAAAGATTAGACTGGAATATAAGACGTAGAATAATATTCCTAAAGAGTGTTCTCAGTTCAAGTAGATACATGAGACTTAATGGGCAGCTCCATTCTGGAGATGAGATGAGAAGGCAGAAAGGGTCAGGAGTTGATTGAATGGACAAGTGAAATCTGGGGTGGAAAGGAGGAGTGTGCTGTCACATTATAGGGATAGCAACTAGGGTCACATAACAATATTAGAAATTTTTCTATGAGAGACTAACTTAAGCTGTAAACTTTCACTTGAAGCACAATAAAAAATAAAAAGACATCAAATGACATATCGTATTGGGCAATTCTGTTGCAAAAAACCTCTTTAAAGTGTTAAAAAGCAAAGATGTCACTTTGAAGACAAAGGTGTGCCTTACCCAAGCCACGGTCTTTTCAATCGCCTCATATGCATGCAAAAGCTGGACAATGAATAAGGAAGATGGAAGAAGAATTGTTGCCTTTTAATTATGGTTTTGGCAAAGAATACTGAATATACCATGGACTTCCAGAAGGAAGAAATCCATCTTAGAACTACAGCCAGAATGCTCCTTAGAAACGAGGATAGTGAGACTTTGCCTCACATACTTTGGACATGTTATTAGGAGGGACCAGTCCCTGGAGAAAGACATTGTGCTTGGTAAGGTAGAGGGACAGCGAAGAAGAGGAAGACCCTCAATGAGATAGATTGACACAGTGGCTGCAATGATGGGCTCAAGCATAGCAATGATTGTGAGAATGGTGCAGGACAGAGCAGTGTTCCGTTCTGTTGTACATTGGGTCACTATGACTCTAAACAAACTCGACAGCACCTAACACACACAATACTTGTAATGATAACTCAGTATTGAAAAAAAATTAACTCATAGGAATATGTGTTCATAGGATAATTTAAAATGAAAATTTGATGTATATGTGCACATATTTTTGTGCCAAGGAATTATGATCTGATGTTCAATAAAGGGCTGAAGCATAAACTATATTAGTATAAAATCCTGGGGGAATGGATTTCTGAGTAATAAGATAAAAAGGAACAATATTAAATTTCTGAAAGTTACAGATTCTGCATGCACTTTTTATGGATAATGGTTTATATATAATTATTTTGATATATAGATAGTACTGGATGCATTTAAAAGAATGATGAAATATTTTTATTTTTAAAAGTCAATTTCTGTAACATCTTCTCAGATATACCCATTGTGACCATTTAAATGTATAGTGAAAATGTTGAGCTTTTAACTTAAAAGTGTGTGAGGAAGTATATTAAAAATTGTTTTACGGTTTATGAATGGAAAAAAAAATTGATGAACACTGTTCCAATACAACAATTTTCAAACGATTTTCACACTGGAAACCTTACAAGGAATCCCCGTATATAAAGTAGATACGCTTGGAGCAGCTCTGCACCCCCTTTTCACCCACCCTGCTCTAACCCCAGCACCAGCCCTTCAACTATCTTCTTTGGTTCTCCAAAAAAAAAAACAGTTTTCAAATCACTGATGTCATACAACCTCTTATTTTATAGTTGGAGATAATGGCTCAGAGCTAGTGAATAAGTGACCTGTCTCCAAATACAAGTTTGCTAACTTGAAGGCGTTAGGTGCTTTATATTTCAAAAATGTAATGCAGGCAATCACAAGACACCCTTCTGCCCCCATGGCTCAAGCTAGCTTTTAATAGATCACTGAAAAATATGTCCTTAATCTATAATTTCTTCGTTCTTGGCTTTTTAGACACATTATTTATTTATTTATTTTTTTATTGTACTTTAGATGAAGGTTTACAGAACAAATAGTTCACGACATGTCAACACTCTCCCTACTCTCCCTT
>NW_004444015.1:5636685-5669745 GCF_000243295.1 Trichechus manatus latirostris
TAGTTCTAGTGCATTTTCTTCCAGAGGAGAGTCATGTGGTGTTTTATTTTGGACACCTACTGGAACCAACCTGTCCTATTTTTGTAAATGTTTTGATATTGTCTGCTGTTTTGGGGGCATTCAGTAGTTATTTTTCTTGTTTATTGATTGTCGATTTGTTTGTTTCATCCCTTTTTTTTAAAAAAAATTGACTATGTCTGAGCAGGCGGACTGTGTGTTCTTTGTTGTTTGCTCGTCTGTGCACTCAACAATTTTCGCCTCCTTCTCCAACTGGCAGGGTCAGTCACTCAGATATGGTATGGCAGGGCAGGTCTAGCTGAAGAGGAGTTACTGGGATGGGTTGTATGTGGCACTTACTACAGCCACCAGGGCGGGTTGGTAATCAGTGCAGGGCAGGTTCCAGTAGGCCATGCCTGTACTGCTTGGTGGTGTGATGTCAAGCGCACGGTGCAGGTAGGCAGGATGCAGCAGGGAGATTGTTATGTGTGAAGCTATGTTGGATATGGGAGAGAGGAACAGGAGCCAAAAACATACAAACAAAAAAGAATGCTAGGGGAGCTTGCCGCTGGAGTGGAGAGATGAGAGAGTATGAAATGGAGAAAAACAGAAACGGGAGGAGGAAGAAAAGAAAAGAATGAATAAATAAGAATCAGAAAGGTTAAAGAACCGCAAAGTTCCCAGGGATCCCACTAGTGCAGCTATGAGGTCTGGGGAAGTCGCTCTCAGGGGTTGCAGTACAGCCTGGCTAGAAGGCATAGAGGTATACAATGCCAGGTATTCAGGGAACAGAAACAGAAGGAAGATATAGAGAGACAAGAAACTGAGCAATGAAGAAAGGCAAAAAGGGGAAAAGAGGAAAAAGAAAACAAAACAAATTAAAAAAAAAAAAAACAAGAATGGCTCCCAAAGAAACAGAAAAAAAAAAACCAACATAAAAAGAAATGCCCTCAGGGATCCCTCTGTACGTCTGTGGAAGCCGAAGGGGCGTCTCCCTGCCATGCAGCTCAGCCTGGCCAGAAAGGGCTCCCAACTCAAGAAAAGGAAAAGAAAACAAACAAACTATTGAAAAGAAACAAACGAACAAACCCCCGGGATCCCACCAGCGTGGCAGCCCAAACCGGGAAGTAGCTCCACACTCGAACGGAACTCCGCAACCCCTCAGGAAGAAGCAAAGATGGCGCACGGAGCCAGGTACTTGTGCGAAGGGAGGGGGAGGTGGCGAGAGGCAAGTAAGAAGTCAAAAGAAGTAGGAAAAAAAAAGCAACACTAGCAGCCAACAAATGGCACTCAGAGAGTTAGCTATTGTGCCTGCTGTTTCTGGACAAGAGACTGTGTCCGTGGGAAGCAGAGGGGGCCGATTGTGGGTGAAGAAGTGTAGGGAGTGGGAAAGTGTATATCACAAATTACCGGAGCTCTGCAGCCCCTCAGGAAGAAGCAAAGATGGCACACGGAGCGAGGCACTTGAGCTAAAGGAGGGGGAGGTGGGGAGAGGAAACGAAGAAATAAAAAGAAGCGGAAAAAAAGCAACACCAGCAGCCAACAAACGGCACTTAGAGAGCCACCCGTTCGTGTGTGTGGAATCCAAGCAGCCGCTGTTTCCCGGTCAAGAGACTGTGGCCGCGGGAAGTAGAGGAGGCCGAGTCGGGGTGAAGAAGGGTGGGGGGTGGGAAAGCGTATATCACCAATTACCGGTTGTTTTGTCTCCCGCTGGAAGCTCCGTGAGGCTGCTTTATCGTACCCCGTGTTTGCTGGTCTCCGATAGGAGTCCAAGATGGCGGATCCGCACTGCGTTAGCTGGTAGGGGACCTCTGCATGAATCTCTCCTCGCTCTCCTTTCTCTGTCAGTTTTCTCACTCCATTTGGTGCTTGGCTGAGTTCTTTATATCTTCATTTGATGTTTTAGGGTTTCAGGATTGTTATATTCTCTGTTCAGTTTAGTTTTTCAGGTCTTTGCTGTGGAGGGACGGCATGGTGCTTCTGCCTAGAGCGTCATTTTGCCAGAACTCCTCGGCCCTAATTTCTTAAGACTGACATTGACAATGCTTAATTATCTACAAATATATTTATCATCTCTCTATCTTCTATCACTTGACATAATTCAGTTTTAAAAATATTGAATTCAAAGACAAGACATGTGTTTCATCTACATAAAGAGATATGAATGTCGGACAGAGCTTCTTCATTGTTCAACAAGTCATTTTGCTGTCTTGTTGAAATGACTGTAATTTTTTCTAGTGGTAATTAAAAAATAATATAAAAACAAGAAGCCCCTCTTCTGCCCACTTCCTAACAGAGTATCATTCTTTACTTAACTCTGAAAACAAAATTATGCCAGGCTATATGTTTCTGAATTATACCAGTAGTAACTTGAAATCTTCAGCTATATCTATAGAATCCAACATTAAATAACAGGTTACTTGGCTCAATGTTGACAGTCAAATTAGCTAATCCCATTACTTGTGTAAATTGTCCATGGTTAATTGGAAGTATGCATGGAAAGCACTTCGTGACCTTTATGCAAGTGTTTCTCGCCTCTGCCTCAGCTTTTATGTCTGCACGTACCTCTGTGATGTCTGCTATAGTTTTCACCTTGCATGTGCCTCTCTAGGCTCACTGGCCTCATTGCACTTCAGTTCTTCCAACCGACCAGGCTCGCTTCTGCTTCAGGGCCTTTGCACTGGCTGCAGTACACTTCCCTCAGATATGTGCATGGCTCACTCACTTCTTTCCAAGACTTTGCCCAAAGCCACCTTGTCTGTGAGGCCCACTCTAACACCTACCCTGTTTTCCCCACTTTGGACTTATTACCACCAAGCATAGGATATAATTTATTTCTTTGTTTTTATTTTGTATTGTGTTCCCGCTCTCCCCCAAATATAAATTTCTCAATGGCCGGGATTTTGTTTGTCTGAAGAAATAGATGGATGTTGATTTCATATATGAAAAAACATTAAAAAATTTTTAAAAAAGTCTTTCAGTGTTAAAGGATATAGTACTATATGACTATGGAAACTTCCACTTACGGAAGATACTAGTTTAGGAGACAATAATCTAGGAATAAGATAGATAACAGTACCTTCATACAGAAGAATATTTTTGAATGATTGCCTCCTATTAACAAGGAGAACAAGAGAAAACGAAAACTTGAATGAGTGCAGACAATTCAGTACAGTTGGGTCCAACTCATTTAGCAAAGGAAGATTTAAAAGAGAAACCTGCCTGCATGATCCCTACTGTGACAAACTGAATTTTATCATCTGTGGTGCTTGCTGGCCTTCCGAACTGGAAATGAGTCTAGTGTTAATACAAATACTCTATCTCTCTTACAAGTTAAGTTTGAATGTTACAGAAAATAGAGAACTCATGTTTTAAAATGTATTGTGTATTATCAGCCTCGTAGCAGCATTTAAATTCAATTCACAAAACCACTTTAGATTAAGGCAGTATAAAAAAGGAACCTGTCAATGCCAGTGCTGAGAAGCAGCCCAAATTAAATTTTACCGTGGGCTCCAAATTTTAAGGTAGCTGGATGCAGTTTAAACTAACTATATTGACATAACATAACTCCTTATATGGAGTTAATTACTTGCAGATATGCTAATCCTCCATTAGAACACTCTCAGTTGTCCCTTGTTCACTGCCCAAACCTGACCTAAATTTCGGAATGCTAATAATATTTCCGAGTAAGAGAAAAATGGCAAATTACCTTTACCCTTGAAATCATGCTCACATTTTTTGTTCCTGCAGTACATTCTGAAAAGCACATTGAAGTATACGTAACTTGTTATGAAAATGTTACTCCACCTTAAATAAGATCCTGAAAAAAATTAAAAAGAGCCCTTGCAAATATGGATAAGGTCATCATCAGCAGATAGAGAATGAAAACCCAGAGTCAAGTAGGAAAATTGCAAGATTCAGGTACAGTCATTTTTTTTTTTTTTCAATGAAGACAAGTAGCTGCTCTCAGGAACAGATTATATTTCCAACTGGAAGAAAGGTTTCTGTTCTTACAGTGCCAAAACATGGCCCACAGATCCTCAAATAAAAACTATTACTTCAGAGACGGTGCTGTCAAATTAAAGGACCAATAAAACTGTACCTGTTTGAAAAGACCAATGATGGAACAGATGTGCATGAATGAACCTAGGCCCATGTAGCTTAGCTCCAACTGGCTGTGAGCAGGAAGAAGAAGAATGAAACCAAGAGCTGAATTCAAGTAAAAAATTATTCAGTGCCTTCCATGTGCCTAGTGGTGTGCTCACTTGAGATAAGCAGCTATACTTCTTTGTGTGTGTGTGTGCCTTAGGTGAAAGTTTAAAGAGCAAATTATTTTCCCATTCAATAGTTTATACACAAAATGTTCCATGGCATTGGTTCCAATATCTGCAATGTGTCGGCACTCTCCCCATTACCACCCTGAATTCCCCATTTTCATTCGTCTGGTTTTCCTGCCCCTTCCTGCCATCTCATCTTTGGTTTTGGAAAGATGTTGTCCTTTTGGTCTCATGTAGATGATTGTTGTAAGGAGCACTTCCTCATGGGTGTTATTGTTTATTTATAGGCCTGTCTATTATTTGGCTGAAAGGTGATCTCCAGGAATGACTTCAGTTCCAAGATAGAAGGGTGTCTAACGGCTATAGCCTCGGGAGTTCCTCCAGTCTCTCTCAGACAAGTAAATCTGGTCTTTTTTATGAGTTTGAATTTTGTTCTACATATTTATTTTTCCCACTCAAACTGAGACCTTCTATTGTGATTTTTGTCAGAGCAGTCACTAGTGGTACCTGGGCGCCATCTAGTTCTGGTCTCAGGCTGGTGGAGGCTGTGATTCCTATGGTCTTATGATCTATTAGTCCTTTGGACTAATTGTTTCCTTGAGTCTTTGGTTTTTTTTCACTCTCCTTTCCTCCAGACTGAAAGAGACCACTAGTTGTATCTTAGATTGCCACTCGAAAGCTTTTAAGACCCCAGACGCTACTCACCAAAATAGGATCTAGAACATTTCTTTATGCCAGTTGATCTAGATGTTCCCTAAGACTATGGTCCTTAGTCTTCAAGCTCAGTAACTCAGTCCTGCGAGGTGTTTGGATATGTCTAGGCTGTTTCTATGACTATGCCCCCTGTGTGCTCTATTATGTATTAATATACATGCAGCACATACAAATATGTACATAGAAATATCCACAGCCAAACCTATATATGCACATGGGTGAACTCCCTTGAGCCCTCCCACAGCTATTCAGCATACATAGCTACCTGTGTATCCACTCATAAATTACTGTTTGTTCTTACTGTTGTTGAAGGATTGTGTATATTAGAGTACTTACCTTCATTGCCTTTTATTTTTGCTTACCTCTCAGTGTCTTCCCTTGCCTTGGTTATGTTGTGGTGACTCTCCCATATTGTGTACTGTTTTTCCCTTCACCAAAATTAACATGTGTCTACTCTCTAGTTAGTGATTTTTCCTCCCTCACCTTCCCATCCCTGGTAACCATCAAAAAATGTTTCTTTCTGAACGTAAATCTTTTCTTGACTACAACAGTGCACTCATAAAATATTTGTCCTTTTGTCATTGACTTATTTCACTCAGCATAATGTCCTCCAGATTCATCCATGTTGTGAGATGTTTTGTGGATTCATCATTATTCTTTATCGTTGCACAGTATTCTCTTGTGTGCATGTACCATAGTTTGTTTATCCATTCATCTATTGATGGACACTTAGGTTGTTTCCATCTTTTTGCTATTGTGAATAATGCTGCGATTAGCATGGGTGTACATATGTCTATTCTTTTCAAGGCTCTTATTTCTCTAGGATATATTCCTAGGAGTGGGATTGCTGGATCATATGGTATTTCTATTTCTAGCTTCCTAAGGAAGCGCCACATCATTTTCCAAAATGGTTGTACCAATTTGCATTCCCACCAACAGTGGATAAGAGCTCCAATCTCCCCACAACTTCAACAGTATTTGCTGTTTTCTGTTTTTTAATCAGTGCCATTATTGTGGAGGTGAGCTGGTATTTCATTGTAGTTTTGATTTGCATCTTTCTAATGGCTAATAATCACAAACATCTCTTAATGTGTTTGTTAGCAGCCTGAATGTCTTCTTTGGTGAAGTGTCTGTTCATGTCTTTGCCCATTTTCCAATTGGGTTGTTTGACTTTTTGTTGTTGAGGTGTTGAAGTTTTCTATACATTTTAGAGATAAGACCCTTGTTGGATATGTCATAGCTAAAGATTTTTTCCCAGGCTACAGGTTCTCTTTTTAACTCTTTTGGTGAAGTCTTTTGATCAGCATAAGTGTTTAATTTTTAGGAGATATCAGTTATCTAGTTTCTCTTCTGCTGCTTGTACATTTTTAGTTACGTTTAGTATTCTATTTATGCCATATATTAGGACCCCTAGCATTGTTCCTAGATTTGACACATTGAACACTAATGATCGAAAACCAGACGAGTTGTGCAATGACATCAAGGACATCATACATGAAGAAAGCAAGAGGTCATTAAAAAGAGAGGAAAGAAAGAAAAGACCAAAATGGATGTCAGAAGAGACTCTGAAACTGGTTCTTGAACATTGAGTAGCTAAAGCCAAAGGGAGAAATGATGAAGTAAAAGAGTTGAAGAGAAGATTTGAAAGGGCCGCTCAAGAAGACAAAGTAAAGCATTATAATGACATGTGCAAAGACCTGGAGTTAGAAAACCAAAAGCAAAGAACACACTTGGCATTTCTCAAACTGAAAGAACTGAATAAAACATTCAAGCCTCTCTCATCCCAACAAGCTAGCATTAATCCAAAAAACACAAAATAATAAATGTTGGAGAGGTTTTGGAGAGACTGGAACACGTATACACTGTTGGTGGGAATGTAAAATGGTATAACCACTTTGGAAATCAATTTGGCACTTCCTTAAAAAGCTAGAAATAGAAGTACCATACGATCCAGCAATCCTTCTCCTTGGAATATATCCTAGAGAAATAAGAGCCATAGATATATGCACACCCATGTTCATTGCAGCACTGTTCACGATAGCAAAAAGATGGAAACAACCTAGGTGCCCATCAACTGATGAATAGATAAACAAATTATGGTATATTCACACAATGGAATACTACGCAACAATAAAGAACAACTATGAATCCATGAAACATCTGATAACATGGAGGAATCTGGAGGGCATTTTGCTGAGTGAAATTAGTCAGTCACAGAAGGACAAATATTATATACGACCACTATGATAAGAACTCAAGAAAAGGTTTAAATACAGAAGAAAACATTCTTTGATGTTTACAAAGGTGGGGAGGGAGGGTGAGGGTTATTACTAACTAGATAGTAGATAAGAATTATCTTAGGTGAAGGGAAGGACAGCACACACTACAGGGGAGGTCAGCACAATGGTACGAAACCAAAGCTACAAAGTTTCCTGAATACAATCAAACACTTTGAGGGACAAAGTAGCAGGGGTAGGGGTCTGGGGACCATGCTTTCTGGGGACATCTAGGTCAACTGGCATAACAAAGCTTATTAAGAAAGTGTTCTGCATCCTACTTTGGTGAGTAACGTCTGGGGTCTTAAAAGCTTGCAAGCGGCCATCTAAGATGCATCAATTGGTCCCAAACCACCTGGAGTAAAGGAGAATGAAGAACACCAAAGATGTAAGTATTAGCCCAAGAGACAGAAAGGGCCACATAAACCAGAGACTTCATCAGCCTGAGACCAGAAAAACTAGATGGTGCCCGGCTACCATCAATGACTACCCTGACAGCGAACACAACAGAGAGTCCCTGATGGAGCAGGAGAAAGGTGGGGTGCAGAACTGAAATTCTAGCAAAAAGACCAGACTTAATTGTCTGATTGAGTCTGGAGGAACCCCAGAAAGCATGGCCCCTGGAGTAGATGAGATCACATGGAGGGGAAGAAGTCAGAGCCCCAAGGAACTTCAATATCAAAGGACCCTAAAAAGGAAAAATATTCATACAACAAATATTTATTCAGTGTCTCATATGTATCAGGCATTATTTTAGGTGTTGTCTAGTACATGTGTCTTGAGCTCAGATGAGATATCTGGGCTGGGATAATAAACAGACTGTGAACTCTTTTTGGACAGGGACCATGTCTTAGTCATCATTGTATCAAAGAATATACTATAATTATTTGTGCATAGTAAGTGCTAAATCTCATTTATCTGTTATAAACACACACATACACACACACACACACACACTCACAAACACAGAATAGTCCTAGGAAAAGGAGGCTGCAGTGTTCTGAATCTGATTCTTCCTCATCCTATTTAACCATTTTTATAGACTTTTCCCAGATTACAGAGTTAATTTTTCAGAGTTATTCAAATCACAGAATTCGTGTTATAAGGGATAAAACAAACAGTGCTGAAGAATCAACAAAATAACTCACTGTAGCAAACATAAAAGAATATCACTTCCAACACAGTTTTTGTGAAAACATAACTCTTTGTGATCGTCTATCACTTGTACGGTGGCAAAATTCAATATATAATTAGAAATCAATGGTGGTTTCTCTTAAAGTTATACAGACTGAAGGACATTTTTGTTGCTTACCTGGAAATGGATGTAAGTCCTGTGCAGGGACTACCTAGAAGTTAAAGAATGAAGAACATAAGAAGATTCTTACTTAAGTCTTTCATTAAAAATATTTCTGAAAGCAATAAATATCCTCAAGAAAATCCATTTGTAAGTAATTCCAGATGAATTAAAAGGAGAAAATGAGGTAGGTAAGCTAGAAAAGTGCTTTAACTCATTGTGTTTTCTTTTGTTAGTTGAAAGAAATGGGTTCAACAGTTTGTATATCTCTAAGTAAAATGTAAATAAAAAAATGAACAGGGCATACAAAAACTATTCGTTCATAAAGTATAAGGATTTAAAGAGGGCAAGTAAAACTTGCAGAGTGAAAATAAACAAAAGAATAAGTTACAAAAAGTCAAGACAAACTGAGCTTTCTCTGTATTGAAATACTGGGGTCTCACAGAATCCAGATTCAGTCACTTGACACTATTCACATGCAGTTTGATGATATGTTAATAGACTTGGCATAATAAGGAAAGATTTAATTGACAAATCTGGGGGAATAAGAGCTAAGTCTTAAACCTTCATGAAACTCAGTTGACCAGTACCACCATCTGCATTTCCCTATCAAATACAATGCAATCTACCTTTAAAAACTAAATAACTCGTTTAGACTCTCAATGATTTTCCTTGTGTGTTATGAGTAGTTTTTTTCATTCAATCAAGCAATTAGATAAAACATGTTTTTATTATTTCTATATAGAGTGTATAGTTGATGGCTTGTTGATGCCAAATATCTGAACTAACATGAAATTCATTCTCCCTCTAACTTAGGCCCAGTTGAATACTCTTTTTCTGTCTTAGGACTGACACTTTCTTAGTCCCTATTGTTCCCTCTATCTTTTCATCAAGAGAAATAGCAGTTGCCTTTCTTTTGCAGCCAGATTTGTTCTCCACAATAAAATAATAGTTTAATCAGTTTATGAGAATTATAGCATAGGTATACAGACAACAAGGAGAAAATAGTGAAGACAAGCAGAGATGCAGATACTGGCAGATTGGTTGGCCAAGTTCACAGTCGTTAACTTAAAATTGCCACTCATATCATGGACTTTTTAGGTGCCCCTAACAGAGAAAATCTTTAAATGCAAAATCCACAAATGCCTGAGTCCATTCTGGAGAGTTTAAAATAATGGTGCTCTTTATGGGGTATGAGGTACTGGGTAAACTATTTTATAAATTAAAGCCACGCAATCCTTTTCTCCCTCTAGAGAAATTAGTAACACTTGTCACTGCTGATAGTGCCAGATATTTAAATACACAGACCAAATATAAATTAATATTCCAGAAGTCCCCATCCAATTGAAACTCTGGAAAAGAGCTAGATGAACTGATATGTACACATAAATTTGGAGAAAGAGTTTTTGTAATTATTTAGAATATTCACAACTCTCTAGGAAAGAATACCCTCTGTGACAAATTCAATTAGATAGAAATACATCATAATATTTTAGTTGACCAATTACATTAGAATGTGAGTTCACAATTGCCAGTCACTAGATGAGTCTTCCTCAAAAGGGGAAATAACTGGGAAAGTGTGATATATCTGTAAAGTACTACACAAATCTCATTCTTAGTATTACAGGCTGGTTAGGAAACTAAGACATGAACAGAGACAACAGACCTAAAGCAGAATTGGAGAGGCTCCAGAAAATCTGTGAGAAGACAGAAAAGTGAGGTAGTATTTCTAAGTGAGAATGGTGAAGAAAACTATTCATAAGGTTTTCACTGGCTAATTCTTTTTAGAAGTAGACCTCTGGGTCCTTCTTCCTAGTCTGTCTTACTCTGGAAGCTCAGCTGAAACCTGTTCTCCATGGGTAACCCTGCTGGTATTTGAATACCAGAGGCATAGTTTCCAGCATCACAGCAACACACAAGCCCCCAGAGTACAACAGACTGACAGATGCGTGGGGGCTGAACAAATAATCTGAGAAGCTGGACTCTATGAAGGTAACGGGGCAGCAGGATTGGAGGAAGACTCATTAACAACATGCGTTATGCAGATGACACAACCTTGCTTGCTGAAAGTGAAGAGGACTCGAAGCACTTACTGATGAAGATCAAAGACCACAGCCTTCAGTATGGATTACACCTCGACATAAAGAAGACAAAAATCCTCAAAACTGGACCAATAAGCAATATCATGATAAACGGAGAAAAGACTGAAGTTGTCAAGGATTTCATTTTACTTGGATCCACAATCAATGTCCATGGAAGCAGCAGTCAAGAAATCAAAGGACGCATTGCATTGGGCAAATCTGCTGCAAAAGACCTCTTTAAAGTTTTGAAAAGCAAAGATGTCACCTTGAGGACTAAGGTGTGCCTGACCCAAGCCATGGTGTTTTCAATTGCCTCAATATGCGTGTGAAAGCTGGACAATGAATAAGAAAAGATCAAAGAAGAACTGATGCCTTTGAATTGTGATGTTGGCAAAGAGTATTGAAAATACCACAGACTGCCAAAAGGAGGAACAAATCTGTCTTGGAGGAAGTACAACCAGAATGCTCCTCAGAAGCAAGGATGGTGAGACTTGGTCTCACATACTTTGGACATGTTATCAGGAGGGATCAGTCCCTGGAGAAGGACATCATGCTTGGTAAAGCAGAGGGTCAGCGGAAAAGAGGAAGACCCTCAACGAGATGGATTGACACAGTGGCTGCAACAGTGGGCTCAAGCACAGCAACAATTGTGAGGATGACGCAGGACCGGGCAGTGTCTCATTCTGTTGTGCATAGGGTTGCTATGAGTTGGAACCAAACTGATGGCACCTAATAACAACAACAACATGGTGAAGAAAGCTTCAAGGAGTACTTACTCTTTGAGTAGGAACCTTGTATGATGCATAGAAATGGGGGTGACGGCATTCCAGCAGGAGAGAACTTTGTGAGAAAGAGCAGCAAGGTAGAAACACATATGCTCCAAACTATTCAATGTGGTTAGAGCATAAAGAGTGGGTAATATAATAATAGATAAAAGTGCACAGGAAGTTAGAGGTTATGATTTAAATAATGCTTTATATCTAATCCTGGATTTAAATCAAATTCCACCACTTACCAAGTGCACCTGAGTGACCTTGAGCAATTATTTAATTTAATCTGAGCCTCAATTTCCCCAGCTTTAAAATGGAGATACTAGGATTATTTGAAGATTAACACAAAGAACACAGACGATGTACATAGCATAATTCCTGCACATAATTGGCACAGGATAAGGTAATACCCTTTTTTTTTAGTTTTCTGTCCTGAAGCCATAATTTATCCAGTTATAATTCATACAGGTATAACTTGCTCTGCATAATAGATACAATTCTGAAAATCTCTAGGTATGAATACATTTTTGTAGCTAATGTTGCATTTTGAATGTGCTCCTATGGATCAGTTTTTAAAGGTATATTGTAGATAATACCATTGAAGGAAGAAAAATTTCACCCCACTTCCTCTATTTTCTCCATTTCATAAATCCAGATTTTCAAACATCAAGTCTTCTTAATGTGGAGTATATAAACTATATGTATAAACTTGCCATCCAAACAAACTTTGACCTCAGAGACCAAACACCAAAACCAAACAGTTTGCCATCGAGTTGCCTCCATGTGTTGCAGAGTAGAACTGCTGCATAGGGTTTTCTTGGCTGTAATCTTTACAGAAGCAGATTGCCAGATCTTTCTTCCGTGGTGCCGCTGGACAGATTCAAACTGCCAACCTTTAGTTTGGTAGTTGAGTGCAAACTGTTTGCATCATAAATCCAAAGTCTCACAGTCTATAATTTGCTTTCTAATCAGAGATGTGTGATTAAAGGGTCAGTCTTTAGCTACCACTAGAAAAACCTCATTTACCATTAGAGAGATATTTAGGACCTGGGCCAATCTGAATGTGCGTACATGCAGACTAGCTGCACGGGAAGGGACAGGTTAGCAAACATGGGGTAGTATGTGCTCAGTTCATTCTTCTAACGGAAGAGCAAATTTTTCTGCTTAATAGATTTGCATAGTAGAAGAACCTGGGCAGAAGAACTTAGTAAACTGCGTGGGTTTCAGTTTGTAAACTCATTTTAAAAACATGTCTAATGTGCCCCTTCCAGTTTCTGTGTAAAGAAGGCTTCCGAAACTATAAAAAATAAAATTTCTGAAGCTCTGGCAGATTGAAACCTAGAGTAGGAGCAGGACAGGCTGTAATAGAGCTGCCACTTAGCTCTGGGAATTAAACACGGCAGCACTACACTCTGATCTCGTTTACACTTGACTTTCTTGACCCAAAAAGTACTGAGGGACGGAAAGGTGAAGAAATGAGACCAGCTTGGTATTTAATTTACTATGAGAATGAAAGAGAAATGCAGGCTTGAAGAAAACAGGTGCTAAAGTGGTACCTCTAATTGTACTTTGTTAGAAAGCATTCAAATAAAAGAGATTTCTGGGCTGAGTTCATGTGACACAGAGCCTGTCCAGAAGTACCTGAACTCTAGAGATGATTAATATATTTGCTCTGAGGAGGGAGAGTTTGGAAAATGTAGTCTCTGAGTGTGACTGACGTTGTATCTCAATGTGGTACGTGCCTGAAAACCATCTGCCATTCTCCAAATAGTGAACAGGATTAGAGCATCTTGAATATTAGAGATGCCAGAAAGACTTTTAAATTATATTCATATACATATGGGCATAGATACAGATAACACTTTACCATTGTGTCACTTTGTACTGTTTACAGAGCACTTCCACGGTTATTATCATATGCTATCTTGTTATTTTACGTTGGGTAGTGTGATCATTAAGGTTGTGTGTCAACTTGGCTGGGCCATGATTCTCAGTGGTTTGGCAGTTATGATGTAGTTTCACAGTTGCATAATAATGTGAGCACCTCCATGATGAGATTTAATATAATGTGATCATGTCCATGATGGGACCTGCTGTGAGCGGCCGATCAGTTGAAATGGAGTTTCCTTGGGGGTGTGGCCTGCATCGAATATAAGTGGACTTTCTGGCAAGGTTCATGGGCTTTTACTTGCACTGGATCCTGCAGCTAGCTCCTGTTTGTCTAACCTCTGGTTCATAGGACTTGAGTTAGCAGCTTACCTGCTGACTTGCCTGCCAATCTTGGGATTCATTGGTCTCCGCAGCCTGCGAGCCAGAGCCCTGCTGTCTGACTTGCTGATCTTGGGTTCGCCAGTCCCTGCGGCTACATAAATCAGGAGAAGCCTCCAGCCTTTCCCACGAATTTGGGACCTTCCAGCCCCTACAACTCCTTGAGCCATTTCCTTAATATAAATCTCTCTGTATATATATTTATATGCTATACTGATTTCGCTTCTCTAGAGAACCCAGCCTAAAACAGGTAGGAAGGGCATATATTGATATCTTCATTTGACAAATGAGAAAAATGAAGTTCAGAGAAGGTGTTTTACTCTTCAACGGTCACATAGAAGTTGCATATCTGTGTCAGTAGTGAGTGTTGTGAAGCAAACTACCCTAAATGACTTAAAACTATACTTATTTCATTACATCTTATATATTCTTGGCTCAGGAATTTGGGCAGAGCTCAGTTGGATGATTCTTCTACTCCTCATGGCATTGAATGAGGTCACTTAGTGGCATATGATCAGGCACCTATGATACTGAAGGAAGAAGTTCAAGCTGCACTGAAGGCACTGATGAAAAACAAGGCTCCAGGAATTGACAGACTATCAATTGAGATGTTTCAACAAATGGATGAGGTGCTGGAAGTGCTCACTTGTCTGTGCCAAGAAATTTGGAAGGCAGCTACCTGGCCAACAGACTGGAAGAGATCCATATTTATGCCTATTCTCAAGAAAGGTGATCCAACCAAATGCAGAAATTATCAAACAATATCATTAATACTACACACAAGTGAAATTTGGCTGAAGATCATTCTAGGGTGGCTTCAACAGTACATTGACAGGGAACTGCCAGAAATTCAAGCCAGATTCAGAAGAAGATGTGGAACCAGGGATATCATTGCTGATGTCAGATGGATCCTGGCTGAAAGCAGAGAATACCAGAAAGCTGTTCACCTGTATTTTATTGACTGGGTAAAGGCATTCGCCTGTGTGGATCATAACAAATTACGGATAACATTGCAAAGAATGAGAATCCAGAACACTTAATTGTGCTCATGAGGAACCTGTACATAGATCAAGAGGCAGTCATTCTAACAGAAAAAGGGGATACTGCATGGATTAAAGTCAGGAAAGATGTGTGTCAGGGTTGTATCATTTCATCATACCTATTCAAACTGTATGCTGAGAAAATAATCCGAGAATCTAAGAAAAAAATGAGGCATAAAGATTGGAGGAAGACTCATTAACAACCTGTGTTATACTAATGACACAACCTTGCTTGCTGAAAGTGAAAAGAACTTGAAGCACTTACTAATGAAAATGAAAGACTACAGCCTTCAGTATGCATTACACCCCAACATAAAGAAAACAAAAATCCTCACAGTGGACCAATAAGCAACATCATGATAAACAGAGAAAATATTGAAGTTGTCAAGGATTTCATTTTACTTGAACCCACAATCAATGCCCATGGAAGCAGCAGTCAACAAATCAAAAGATGCATTGCACTGGGCCAATCTGCTGCAAAAGACCTCTTTAAAGTGTTGAAAAGCAAAGATGTCACGTTGAAGACTAAGGTGCGCCTGACCCAAGCCATGGTGTTTTCAATCACCTCATATGCATGTGAAAGCTGTATGATGAATAAGGAAGACTAAAGAAGAACTGACACATTTGAATTATGGTGGTGGCGAAGAATATTGAGTATACCATGGACTGCCAAAAGAAGGAACAAATCTGTCTTGGAAGAAGTACAACCAGAATGCTCCTTAGAAGCAAAGATGGCGAGACTACATCTCACATACTTTGGACATATTATCAGGAGGGATCAGTCCCTGGAGAAGGACATCATGCTTGGTAAAGGACAGGGTCAGCGAAAAAAAGGAAGACCCTCAACGAGATGGATTGACACAGTGGCTGCAACAATGGGCTCAAGAATACCAACAATTATGAGGATGGCACAGGACTGGGCAGTGTTTCGTTCTGTTGTACATAGGGTCACTATGAGTCAGAACCAACTCAACGGCACCTAACAACAACAGTGGGACTCAGCTTGTGAATGGGATAGTCTGGAGGATCCAAGACCACTCCACTCACATGTCTCTCACCTTAGCGGAGAGGACTAGAAGTTTAAGATCAGCTGGGACTTTTGAACAAATTGTCTGCGTGTAGCCTCTCCAACATGGTAGTCTTAGGAAAATTAGACTTTTTATATGGTGGCTGGTATCGCCCTCCTCCCCTGAGAAAGTATCCCAAGAGAATCAGATGGAAAATCTCTGACCTTTTCTGTTCTAGCCTTGAAAGTTAACATCCATTCTTCTGCATTGTTAGTTACAAGCAAGTCATATGGCCTACCTCATTTCAAAGAGAGGAAATTAGATTCCATTTCTTGAGTGGAGTGTTTCAAAACCAAATTGTTGATGATCATGTGGGATGGGATATATTTTGAAGGCCTTCTTTAGGAGATGCAATGGGTCATAAGAGCTAAGCCTAAAACTAGGGTCTCATGACTTAGATTTGCCTAGTTTCTGCTAAATTTCTATGCTTCATATATATGCAAGTGTGTACCCACAGACATATACATAGACATATAGAGGTGCAAACACAGACGTGCACATAGCTGATTATAAATTAGAAGAATGTAAGCTCCATGAGGGCATCATATTTTTAATTTTTGTTTTTATAATCCTTTTTTTCCCTCAGAAATTAGCATAGTAGGCACTCAATACGTATTTGTGAAGTGAGTAAATGAATGAATATCGAATGTAGGGATAGTACACTTGGTGCATCTTTTCTATTTTCTGTATAGAATACTATAATAGGAGTTTTTTTATGTCTGATCAAATTTAATTATAGCTACTTTTAGTTGCATTTTAGAAATTAGTTTGGCTAGTCTTGATTGATACTTCCATACAATAGTAAAGAGAAATAAATTGCAATTTTAGAAAGTGGAAAATGATTTAGTGCTTCTGTATACAAACAGTCCAAGGATTAATTCTAGGCAGCGGCACATTTACAAGGTAGAATTTTGATGAATAACCTCTACAACCTTGTATAAGCTGCTGTGCCACAGATTTTCCTCAAAGATAAATTACAGTTCTATCAATGTTATGAATCCCTCTATGGATGCCTGGAATTGTCACAAACTATTTTTCCTTTTGTCCTTGGTTTGTATGTTGTAATTTCACAATAAATAGTATTTTGCTTTGTAAAGTTACTAAAGTTGTCTCCTAAACTAGATGGGAAAAAACTTAGAATACCAAAAAAAAAAAAAAAAAACAAAGAACCCATTGTTGTTGAATCCATTCCGACTCATGGAGACCCCATGTGTTTCAGAGTAGAACTGCATTCCACAGGGTTTCCAATGACTGTAATCTTACAGAAGTAGATCACCAGGACTTTCTTTCGCAGCACCGCTGGATGGATTCAAACCACCAACCTTTCAGTTAGCAGCCAAGCACAAACTGTTGGCGCCACCCAGGGAAACCCTAAAAATAACCCCATTTAATTCACTGTGAGAAGATAAATATACATATTCTCTCTTCATTTCTAAGTATTTTCCCCTTAATATAAAAAGTATTCCTTTTTTACACAAAAGTAAATGATAGACTGGAGGCAATATTGAAACAATTTGCAATAAGCAGGTGTGTGAATACAGCTATTTGTTTTAGGGGAGAATTTGTCATTTGTGATGAAAGGGGTGTTTTCTAGGAGGAATAATTAAACTTGGCCTACATCCAAAATGCATATTCTTATAAGCTAAGAACAAACATGTCAGTTTCACAAGTGAGCAATGATCCCATACTTCAAATGCTCCTTTTCCAGATAGAGAAACAAGTCCAAAGAAAAGTGACTGCCTAAGAGTACATAGCTAGTCTGCAGAATAAATAGAATCCCCCTTGCCAAATTCACACTGGGCTTATCCTAAGTCAGTCTAAAAGGTTAAACAATCTTTGTAGACTTGTTTAAAAAAATCATGTTAATAGCGCAATCTCAGTCAAAATCATATTGATTGCAGATATCACTTGTTTAAAACAAAAACATTGCATTTGAAAGTATGAAACATATCTTATTTTGTCATTTTTTCTTAGGTTCTGGTAAAATTGTGGCCCAGGTTCTTTACTGTTTATAATAAACCATTCCAAGCATGCATGTCAGTGATCTAGGTGGCATAAGGGAGAGAAGGAGCTGGTAAATAGGACAGATGATAAGAATTATTGAACTGCACCAGACCAGAGAGGATTCATAAAGAGGAAAATTGTTATTTATGAGGCAACATTCAAGAACTCCAACTCTTTACCTACTACTTGTGTATACTTATAAGGTAAGTCACCTGAGTGTGGGTCTAGAATAACAAGGAACTTTTCATTTTCAATATGATCTATTTGAATATTCATCAAAATTTCATCTAGTTTGTATTTCACATATACTTTTAAAGAATAAAAATATGGTAGAAGATCTTCATAACTATTATTACAAACAATTTTGCGGTGTTTCTGTCTATAAAAGTAGTAGATATTTATTACAAAAACTGAAAATACACATAAATATACTACAATAAATAAAATGTAGTTGTTAAGCTCAATAATATTTTAGAGTTTTAGAGCTCTTACTCCAAGTCTTTTTATAATGTATACACATATGCACGCACATACACGCATATACCCATAAACACACATCATATATATTTTATTAAAGTTTCATGTCCTGCTGTTTTTGACATAACAAACATAATATTGTAATATTTTGATGACTATGTAAAAGGCCATCATGTGGATTGTCTTAGTCTTCTAGTGCTGCTATAATAGAAATACCACAAGTGGATGGCTTCAACAAAGAGAAATTTATACTCTCACAGTCTAGTAGCTTACAAGTTCAAATTCAAGGCATCAGCTCCAGGGGCAGGCTTTCTCTGCTGGATCTGGAAGAAGGTTCTTGTCATCAATCTTCCCTTGTTCTGGGAGGATCTCAGCGCAGGTACTTCAGGACCAAAGGATGCGATCTACTCCCAGCACTGCTTTCTTGGTGGTATGAGGTCCCCCCTCTTTGCTTGCTTCCCTTTCCTTTTATCTCTTGTTAAGATAAAAGGTGGTGCAGGCCACACCCCAGGGGAATTCCTTTTACATTGGATCAGGGATGTGACTTTAGTAAGGGTGTTACAATCTCACCCTAATCCTCTTTAACATAAAATTATAATCACAAAATGGAGGACAACCACATAATACTGGGAATCATGGCACATGATTTTGAGGCGACATAATTTAATCCATGACATTCCACCCTTTGGCCACCAAAAAATCACATCCTTGCAACATGCAAAACATATTCATCTCATCATATCACAGCAAAAGGCTTAACTACAAGTCCAAAATCCAAAAATTCCTCTTCATCTGTGAAATCTAGAATACAAGTTATCTGCTTCTAAATGTACAATGACAGAACAGGCACACGCTAGACATTTTCACTACAAATGCGAGAAACTGGAGGAAAAGAAGGGATAACAGGCACCAAACAAGTCAGCAGAACACGTTACATTAGCCCTCAAGGCTTTGAAAATAATCTTCTGTTCTCTGAGACAATTTACACAATAGTCCTGCCCTCTAGACTCTAGGTATTGGCTACAGTCTCTGGATTCTGATTGGAGGCCCCTCGGTCCTGGGCTTCAGCTCTGCCTTCCAGGCCCACTGGGACAACAACTCTATTCCCTTGGCTTTAGGTGCACCATTCTCCTAGTCCATCTGAATGGCATCTCCACCCTTAGAAACACCAGAGGCCATGGCTCCATGCTTTGAAACCCTGGATGTCCTGGCCATACCTTTTGAGACTGAGGCAGCTCGGCTTCTTGTGTTCCTTGTCTCTTCAGCTTCTGCTTCCTATGGCCTCTCGGCCCTCGGGCCTCACGCCCACATCTGCCCTGCTGGGGCAAGTGTTCCAAAGCTCTGTAGCTCCACTGTTATGTGCCTGGAGGCACCCCACTCTGCCAGGAAGCCTCCTGTGCATAGGCACTCAGCTCCCTTGCTCCATGGGTCGGCAAGCCTAGCTCCACCAATAAGTGCCCAGAGGCAGCCCACTCTGCCAGGAAGCCAGGAAGCCTCCCAGGCACTCAGATCTCTTGCTCCATGGGTCTGCTCCAGCGCCATCTCGTGCTGGTCTCCTGGTTCTGCTGCTGCTGGTTCTCCGTCACGGCTGCTTCTCTGCTGCTGCTGGTCCTCTGCTGCTGCCACACCTCTATTCATTCAGTTTCAAAACTGTTTCCACATTTTAGGTATCTGTTAGAGAAGCACCCCACTCTCTCGGTACCAAATTCTGTCTTAATCATCTAGTGTTGCTTTAAGAGAAATAGCACAAGTGGATGGCTTCAACAAAGAGAAATTTATTTCCTCACAGTAAAGTAGGCTAAAAGTCCAAATTCAGGGCGTCAACTTCAGGGGAAGGCTTTCTGTCTCTATCGGCCTTCTCATCAATCTTCCCTTGGACTAGGAGCTTCTCTGCACAGGAACCCAGGGTCCAAAGGATGCACTCTGCTGCTGACACTGCTTTCTTGGTGATATGAGGTCCCCAGTTCTCTGCTTGCTTCCCTTTCCTTTTATCTCTTGTAAGATAAAAGGTGGTGCAGGCCACACCCCAGGGAAACTCTTTTACATTAGATCAGAGATGTGACCTTAGGAAAGATGTTACAATCCCACCCTAATCCTCTTTAACATAAAATTACAATCACAAAATGGAGGACAACCACACAATACTGGGAATCACGGCACAGCTAAATTGATACACACATTTTTTTGGGGGGTACAGAATTTAATCCATGACATGGCCAGTTGCTTTCCTCAAATTACTGAAGGTATTTGTGAGGCTTCTAACTGATTTTAGCTTAGTGTTTCAGATTGCGAACTCAGGAATAAAGGTAATTTCCTTGCATTTTCAGTACACTTCCAATAGGTCAGCTCAGGTTCTTGTGGCCTATAGAGCCAGTTTTCAGCCATAGGTATGGTTAAACCAAAAACAAACATACAAACAAACAAACTTGTTGGCTACAAATTGATTCCGACTCCTAGCAACCCTATAGGACAGAGTAGAACTGCGCCACAGGGCTTTCAAGGAGCGGCTGGTGGGTTTGAACTGTCGATCTTTTGGTTAGCAGCTGTAGCTCTTAACCACTGCTCCACCAGGGCTCCATAGGTATGGTTAGCCACACAATTTTCTAGTAATTGTATTTTTGAATTATTTTAAAGTGATAAATCTTTTTTTCTAAAATTGTGCATAATATATTAAGAACACCATATTCCAAAGGACGATGCCCTATTCAAGTATATCTTAAAGGAATAAATTCATATGACAAGTTTCATACTTTTATCCCTACTTCTTGTAATGGATCATAACTTAGCACTTCTGTGTTGAAGTACAGAAGCTTGGTCCAAATATTAAATTTAGGCTTGGGTTCAACATCCTCACGTTTTACTGAATGACTGAGCTAATTACAGCTCATTTTAAACCTGATTTTATGAAGGCATTAGTAGGAGGCTTCTTTCTAACACACTGAATCTCCCAATTTATAGTCAAAAGAACTTCCAGAAGCATAATCAAGTCCTATGATTTCTGCTGTTTCATTGAGTATAAATTTCTCCAGCTTTTCTTCCTCTATAGCCAGAGGCAATATACTTATTTGCCTTGCAAGTAAGATCTGCTTACACATCAAACAGCAGACATTAGTTTGTCTTCCCTAAGCATCCTTCTGACCTGGTGATTTGCTCCCGTAATGATTACAGCCTAGGAAGCCTTATGGGGCAGTTCTACTCTGCAACACATGGGGTCACCATGAGTCAGAATCCACTCAAGCGCACCTAACAACGACAGTAAGGGTCTTTCAACTCGAAAGAAGGAAGAGGAAAAAAAGTAATACGCATTAAGTGTGCACTGGAAGGTCTCCTATATATTACCTCTTTCTTGGGACCGCCATGAAAAGTAAGGGTTATCAGCACGTTTATCAGAGGAGGAAACTGAGGAGTTGAAAGTTTGAAGTAACCCTTCCAAACTATTAAGTAGCAAAATCTATTTGACTTATCAATCTGTTATTTGTTCCATTACTTCAAGATGTCTATAAATACCTGACAATAGTTTTTCTTCTCTACTCTCAAGTCCTGTTTCTTTGGAAGCTTCCGAACTAGAATGAGAGGGATTACAGTCACACTATGCATCTCTCCACTGTCTGCTGCTCATAAACCAAGTCCCCTTAAACCTGTTGCTGTTGAGTCAATTCCAACTCATAGTGACCCATAGGATTTCCAAGGAGAGGCTGGTGGATTCTAACTGCCAACCTTCTGGTTAGCAGTTGTAGCTCTTAACCACTGTGCTGCCAGGGTTCCATCAACCAAGTCAGCCTTTCCAAACTGGTATTCCCTTCATCTGACTCTCTTCTCGGGCCTCAGTGCAGATTTAAAACAGACATGTAAAGTGGTTACAGCATAGCACCAAAATAGAGAATACAGCTGGATACAAATCATTTTTCTTGCACACTTCTCCCCAGAGCCAGTGTTGTTATGAGAGGGGAAAAGAAAGAAAAACAAGCAGCTTCATTTTTCTTCTTCATATGCATTCAGCTTATAGACTTAGAATATACGTCTGAATCTATTTAAAAAAGGAAAAGAAAAAGTTGCTGCTGAGTCGATTATAACTTATGGCAACCCCATGTGTCAGAGCAGACCTGTGCTCCATAAGATTTTCAATGGCTGGTTTTTTGGAATGTAGATTTCCAGGACTTTCTTTTGAGGCACTTCTGGGTGGTCTCAACTGCCAACCATTTGGTTAGCAACCTAGTGTGTTAACCATTTGCACCACCCAGGGACTCTGTCTGAATCTATATGTCTCAGGGAACATAAGGAATCCTAATCCTATTTACTGTTAACTTGATTCATATTTTAAAAATTGTTCTTATTATTTTTTGAATATGGAATCAGGCATCAGAGCAGACCTAGACTTTCATATTATGCTATGGAGAAAATTACATCTAAGCATGATGTAATTTTCGTAGAATTTGCCTTACTATAAATAATAGAACTTCCATTATTGTTGGAGACATGGAGCAAAGTCAACTTACAGCTTATTCCCTTCCCTCCTCTGTCTGTGTCCCCTGTTTTTCCTTCCCCAACTTGCCTTTGTTCTGCAAATATCTAGTGAACATCTGCTATGTGGCAGGCCCTGTACCAGTGGTTGAGAACAGTGAGGTGACTAACACAGTATTTCCACCAGGTCGAAGTTTCATGGGAACAATAATAAATAGGATTTGCTTAACCGATTGCCATCGAGTTGATTCTAACTCATAGCGATCCTATAGGACAGAGTAGAATTGCCCCATAGGGTTTCCAAGGAGAAGCTTGGTGGATTCAAACTGCTGACCTCTTGGTTAGCAGCCAAGCTCCTAACTACTGCACCACCAGGGCAGTGCTTAGTACTTGATAAATTACAGTAAATTAACAAATACATTTAATCCTGATAACAACCACAGGGAGGAGGAATTATTATGCTCATTTTAGCAATGAAGAAACTGAAGTTCAGAGAAGTTTAGTGACTTGACCTAGGTCACACAGGAAGTAATAGGTGGAGCCAGATTAGAATATTAGTCTATCTGACTCCAACATCTGTGCTGAATTATATAACAACCATGATGTTTCTTTTCCTTTCTGTCATAATGTGTTTTGATTTCACTTATTTAGGTCATGTAACAGACATAGTTTAGGCACAGAACATTAGATCTGCAAAACCAAGATCCCTCAGGAAAAGTTTACATTAGTGTTTTTAGTCATAAAATCTAAGCTAATTAAATCACTTATCAGACATAAATAGATGAAATAAAGACTATTGAGCAGAATAAAGTAAATTAATTCAATTGAACAAACATTTATTGATTCCTATGGGCAGAATACCATTGGGAATATAAAGATTAAAAAGGCATGGACCTTGATTTCCTGGAGCTAAGTGTCTAATTGAGGAGTCAGAGATATATAAATGATTCCAATAACAAAGACGACAAGTACAAATGCTGTAATAGAGGTTCAGACAACATTCTGTGGGGGAATTAGGGCTCCACAGGGACAATTGAGTTATGCTTCTTGAAGGGCACTGGCTTTCATATGGTTTTTAAAGAAAATTAATAAATATTGCTTAAAGGAATAGGGAGAAGGCATTGAAAACAGGCTGAATAGTTTCAACAAAGGTAGAGCTAGCCCAGTAGTTTTAAAAACTGTTTTGGGTCATGGTCACCAATCTGTGGATGGTTAAAGATGGCAGAATGACCAAAAACCTTTATCCTATTTCCCATCTATGACCACATTAAAATGATGGTGAAAAATTTAAACACATCAATAGCCAAGAGATAGGAACAACTTCATTGCAAAGGAAAAGCATTGAAGAGTGGTGTTTGATAAAGCAAGGCAGGAGAAGCTAAAGCATAGAAACCCCTGCACATAAGGATCTCATCCAGTGGAACCACAGAGAAGAAGGGCTGGAGGACTGGAAAGAAATTTGGTGCAAAATATGCCACTTGAACAATCATACGTCTCTATACCTTACCCCAAATTATGATATTCACAGTAGCCAAGCGCATACCCACTAGGCAGAAAAGGAAAATGGAAAGAAAAAAAAAAAAAAAGGAGGAGTGGTTCACTCTAAATAAATTAAATGGTCCCAGAGAAAACCTCTACTTACTTCTGCCATTAATGTTTCTCCTGGCTTAATAGCCCACCATCTATTAAGCCCTGTCCAAGTGCACAGTGAGATCAAGTCAAAGGCTGCATTAGAAAGAGATGGACTCCCAACTTTAAGCCCCTGTTTGGCTCCCAGAGTGCCTACAGCCAAGTCCATTACCCATAGATGATTTACCAAATTTGCATTGACTTGGGCATGTCACTAAACCTCCTAAAGTCTTATTTTTATGGTCTTTAAAATGGGAAAGAAAGTATATGATTTGTATATTTACTAAAGTAATTTGATTAAATTCAATGTTACAAATATTTATCGAGAATATATCATATGCTGGTATAACATGGTGGAGGGTGGGATCTAGGATAAACAGATTCCCTGAACAGGAGAAATCTTATATAATATTTCAAGTAAGGGATGTTATAGATATCAAGATCCAGCATATAATTAAGAAATTCTTTAAGCTGACAGTTTCTCTAGTAGTTCAGAGATGATTGCATCTAAAGTAGGATCTGAGCTGGGCCTGGAAACTTAAAGTAGGGTTTACAGTTGAGAGAAGAGTCCTAAGGTATGAAAAGAAGCATAGAGATAGAAATTGGCCAAGTGCATTTGGAAATTAGCCTGAATGGAGAAGAGACTTCAGAGGAAAGGAAATCATGAGGAATCAGGCTAAAATGGTGGGTGATGGATGATGAACTCATTATTTAATGAATCCAGATGAAAACACGCATATATTTCTCATATTTGCAGAGTCTGGAGCTGGTATTTGGGGGATAATGTGAAGTAGGCAAAGTGTATGTTTGTGGCACATCCACAGCCACCTCAATGGCCTGAGCCATGCCCCCAGAGTGACCCAGGCTGTCCAAGGCCCAGGATTGATATTGAGGTAATTTCCTTGCCTAGCTGGTTTATAGCCACACTTTATTCCAAGTAAGGTTGGCCACACTCCAAAGCCCAGACTCTTTCCAATTCACCTCACTGCCTTTACCCTTGGGGTTTTCTTCACCATGCAAGCTCTTCAGATTTTAAAGATACTGATCTTGTCATCTCTTATTCTTCTTGTCCTCAGGATAAACCACTGCAGTCACTTCAACTACTTCTCTTAGGATATGATTTCCCGTCCACTCCCTATGGGCTTGCTCTCCTCTGGCCATGATCCAGTCTGACAATAAAAATTCATATGCAGATATAGATACATTTGGCTCTCTATATATCGTAATTCCCCTAAAGCACACTACTGATTCTGCTAAAAGAATAGCGTTAGCAATTGTTTTAGATAACACCAGTGCAGCTTATCTAAGGGGCAGAGAGGTAATTTGGGTCTATGAGTAAATACAGAATATTCTAATGTGAGCATCATTCCCTTTAATGTTACCTTGGTTGCTTTGAAGGAAAACAAAAAAATAACATATATGGTACTACACAGCATTACAGACAAAATGTGCTATAAACAAAGACTGAATGTTTTAAAGCAGGGTGAAGGAGGCAATTTTCCTTAAAAGCTAATAATTTGCTACTAACCACTAAGGGAAGAAGCTGTTCCTTTGTTGGCCCGTCTTCATTGCAAGTTCTTAAATAAAATGAAATATAAAGGAGTTCAGGAGCATCTTTGAATTTCAAATACAAAAGATAGCTCAAAATATGTATAATGATTTTGTCTTGCAAGGTCACCCTGCAAATTTTATTTTTTATTTTAATTGGAAAGAAAAAATCAGACTATTTAGGGGTCTCCATTGGGACAAAGTCTCTGGAAATTTTGCCATAACCCACAGCACAGATTACAGCCTATTTCAGAATGTCAGGGATAGAGACCACCTGAGAAAGGCAGACTGAATGCATATTTCAGAATATTCCTAATATATAGAGGAAGAAAAAAAAAAAAAGGAAAATAGAAAAAGAAATCTAACTGCCTAACTAAAGAAAGCCTAAAAACTAGACTGCCTCTTCCTTGTAAAACCAGAACAAGGGTTTTGTGATGTATTTTGCTTGATAATAGTATTTTATGAGAGAAATATAAATCAAAACAATCTGATGATGTAGTTAAGAGGAAGAAAATAGCATTGCAGTTCATCTTGTTTATTACAGACAACATGAAACAAGGTTCTTCTCTGAAGAAGGCATTTTATGAGAAGAGTTATTTAAAAGTACACTTGATAGAGAAGGCTGGCTATATCTAGCATTGTTCGAAGAGCAGAGCACTGGATTGAAATCTAATTTAAAACCACCAAATTTGGTTTGATATTATTAAAGGTTACAAAATGTGATTTATGAATATTTCATATGATTCTTGTCCTTGGATTAATGATAGAGTTTTTACTACTTTTTATGTGGCAGCATATTGTTTCTGAAATTGTATTTTTCCTTAAATTCTATAAAGTAAATTTGCATAATAGTTTATGAAAGTTCATCAAGGGAAAAAAAAATCTTTCTTCACTATATTTAATATTGCCCCCGAAAAGTACAGTATACCAATTCATGGCATGGTGGGCATTGGTTTTTCAATATTTACCTTTTAACATTTCATATTCGGCAGAAGATTTCTCATCCTAAAACAACATGTACTTTCTTCATAAACACAGATCCAATTTGAATATACAGTGAAATCTGTAAGAGCCAGAACTTGACAGGACTGCCTTGTTTTCCCGGGTCTCACAAGTTTTCCGTCTTTGACAGGGTGCAGTCTTACCACTTTTCTATCGCTTGTTTTAATGGAAAATATTTGAATTTTCCTTTTCCGACAGGTTGCCACCTTACACAGGTTCTGGCTTTTTGTATTTTCAATTGCAAACGTGAAAGCTGTTAATATAAATATATTCTAAATGAAGAATGTTAGAAATCAATGTTTGGAGTGCCAAGCAATAGCGCTTGACTTTTGTATTACTGTTCCTTTAATCAGAAGTAAGCCTTTCTGGAATGTAATTCACTTATAATTCACAGAAATCTTAGGACTAGGACTCAGAAAATTTTCGTACCTTGCATAAGTCACTTAACCTCTTTGGGTTTCTGTTTTCTTATCTATAAAGAAGGAAAAAATCTTTGATACATAATCCTTAATGACTCTTACAACTTTAATATTTTGCTAGTCCCTTTAATGTTGGGTACAAAATATTAGTTCACAATACCTCCCTAGATACTGGTAAACAAAGCAGGGTTCATTCAACCATGTTTAAAAATACATTTTCAATTATTCATTATTACCAATACATTTATATCCATGACCTCAATTAAGTTGTCATCTAGTAAGAAACAGAAAATTTTATACAATCAACCACAAAACAAGGAAACACGTATATTAATGGTGCAGATTGAGAGCCATAAGAATTTAGAATGCAGAAATATCATTCTGCCAAGGATGATAAGTAAAGGCTATGAGGAAGAAGTTGCATTTGATGCTCAGTCTTCAAGAACTAATAGTTCCCATATGAGGAACCACTTCTGGAAAGGCAGTGACATGAGCAAAGATGCTGTCAACATATAAAATGCTGCTACAGGTTTAGAAAGGAAGAGGCTAAGGCAGGCATGCCATTTGGAAGACAATTCCAGTGATCCAGACCAGAGGTAAGACGGGTCTGAACTGGGAGGTTGGTAACAGAACAGCAGAGACCATGGCAGATGTCATTGAGTATTTGTAAGGAAGAATGGATGCGGTTTGGTGGAAAACTGAAAAAAGAAAGATGATTGAGAGAGAAAGAGGAAGTTAGTCTTAGTTTTAAAATTCTGTGTAATGTAGAAACTGATGGTGGCCTCATCAAGCATAGGCAAATCAAGAAGAAGAGCTAAAATGGACAGGACAAAAACTAGTTTGGTTGTCTGCATGCTGCAAGGAAATTTCGTCAGGATTTTCAGGTAAAATGCTAACCAGGCAACAACAATTAAACATGAGAGAAAAAGAACTAGGTCAAAACTTTGGAATAATCCACTTGAAATGTTCATTGAGGACATGGGAAAAAATGATATTCCTAAGGGATAGAGTGGCAAGAGAAGAGACTAGAGGCCATATTTATGGGGTACATCTCAGCATGGTGTGATAGCTAACAGTATTAGGTATGCATATCTTTTCTCCTTCATGATTGATAGTAGATTAACCACACACATTCATCTTTTTGACAAACTGGTTAATTCAATTAGGTAGATAACAAATTAAATCTGAGTATGTACGTGATAAAAGGAAACCTGATCTTTTCTGCAATGTTCTGAGGTAAAACTATAAAGCCTCAACAACAAGGAGTAATTAATTTATACCTTTAATGTTCATTTACTGAAATCCAGTCTGTGCTAGGTCAGGCCTTTCGGAAAACAGGTAAGTCATGGTTGCTGTCGTCAAAAAGCTTGTCTTCTAAGGAAGGGCAGAGGGAGATTTCAGCAGAAATAAAACCAGAATATTTTCTTCTAACCCTATTGCTAGATGTTTACTGGTTATATTTTTAGCATGTTCAAAGGGAGAAAGCAGCAGAAACTTCCGTCAGGGAACATATCTTTTAGAGACTTTGTAACTAGACATGACTATAATGAAAATGTTCAGCCTACAAGGGTCAAGAGGATTGGCTCTCCCTCTGTTGACCTTTGGAGTAAAAGTTTGGGGGAAAATGTAGAAGGGTACATTTTAGTGGGTCCCTGTATTACCCAAAGAAAGTATTTAATTCCAATCACAAAAGGAAGCCATTTCATAATAATTCTCATAATTTTCTAAGCAGTATCGATAAAACGAAAAAATGTATTCACAAACTGCATTTTGCATTATTTTTAGAAACGAAACAAAAGGAGCTTAAAAAGTATTGTCTTGGTTGAAAAAGCAAGAAATAATTAAACATTGGAGATTTCAACCAACGAAAAGGTGAGTGCATAAAAATATCCCCAGGAAATTAATATTTCTTTCAAAGAATATTAAAATATTAAATCCATCCCAACATCTGGGAGTTAAATTCTCTTTATGCTGTTTTTTTTTTAAATGAAGACTGGGTTATATTTTTATCTGCACAATAAAGAATTTGATGGGGTTTTTTTTTCCGGCCCCCAAAGCAAATAAGACAAATAATTTTCTGCATTTTTTTCTCATTTCAGCAACAAAACAACACATATTTTCCCCCTAAAATACAGTCTTATTAAATTCCACAGTGAGGCTTAGACTATATGAATACAAAACTGTTGCTTTATATTCAAATCTAGTCCAGTTACAAGACTGTGCAATCTTGAGCTAAATGGTCCTCTCTTGCCTTCAGGATAAATGTTGATTTAAAGATTATAGTAGACAAACTAAAATTGATCCATGCAAGTTGCCCATAACTTTTATGTTTATGTAAGGACAACTGCTAAAATAAGCCACCTTTAATTATCCCCAATTCCTCATAATTGTTTAAAGTCTCTCCTGTGTTTTGATGCCTATGTGTCAAAAAACTGCTAAAGAAGAATAAAAGAAACAATTGAACTTGGAGAATTTTACTTCATTATTGGAAGTTTCCAAATTTGTTAAATGTTTTTATTGTTTCAAAGTTGTCTTGTTTAATCCTTAACAATGACAAAATTTATCTCCCTATTCCACTGACAAATACTTCAACTGATATTTGGAAAGAGATGCTTTTTTCCTCTTAGAAATATATTCACTTTAGTGATGTTATAATTATGTTGTATGATATACATTGATTAGAATTAAGCCTGTTTTTGCCCATTGCATTTCTAGAAATTTCTTGTAATGAATTCCTTCCCCTACCATAAATGAACCAATTACATTTGATTAGTGGTGGGAGGAGTTCAGGAAGATAATAGTAATAGACTTTCCTAGACCCCAAGGAAAGAAGAATCTCCTTCAGTGTCCACCACCAGTTTTTAATCCATAATCTCTTGGGCAAGAAGAGTAAACCATCTGTTTTTCCTGCTGAACAAATGCAGAAAGCCGTATGACTCTTGCAGCAAAGACTCACACAATGTGTGGCCATAAGACAGGATTTAAGTCAGGCTTTTGATGATAAATGGTTTACTTTGGAGTTTGTAGCAGCGCAACTGAGTACCTCTTTTTTATATCCTATCCTACATCGGTTTTTCGCCTATGCCTTCAGTGCAGCTTGGACATCTTCCTTCAATACCTTTAGTTCTTGATCAGATGCTACCTCGTGAAATGGCTGAACGTCAATGAATTCTTTTTGGTACAGTGACTCTGTGTATAACTTTTATCTGCTACAGTGACTCTGTGTATAACTTTTATCTGCTTTTGATGTTTCCTGAGTCATTCAATATTTTGCCCATGGAATCCTTCAAAATGGCAATTCTAGGCTTGAGTTTTTTCTTCAGTTCTTTTAGCTTGAGAAATGTCGAGTATGTTCTTGCATTTTGGTTTTCTAACTCCAGGTCTTTGCACGTTTCATTATAATATTTTACTTTGTCTTCTCCAGCTGCCCTTTGAAATCTTTTGTTCAGCTCTTTGACTTCATCATTTCTTCTATTTGCTTTAGCTACTCAACATTCAAGAGCAAGTTTCAGAGTTTCTTCTGACATCCATTTTGGTCTTTTCTTTCTTTTTAATGACGTTTTGTTTTCTTCATATATGATGTTCTTGATGTCTTCCCACAACTCATCTGGTCTTCGGTCATTAGTGTTCAATGCATCAAATCTATTCCTGAGATGGTTTCTAAATTTAGGTGGGAAATACTCAAGGTCATATTTTGGCTCTCGTGAACCTGTATTAATTTTCTTCAGCTTCAACTTGAACTTGCATATGAGCAATTGATGATCTGTTTTACAGTCGGCCCCTGGCCTTGTTCTAACTGATGATATTGAGCTTTTCCATTGTCTCTTTCCACAGATGTAATCAATTTGATTCCTGTGTTTCCCATCCAGTGAGGTCCACGTGTATGTTGTTGTTGTTCAGTGCAGTCAAGTCGGTTCCAACTCATAGCCACACTATGTACAACAGAACGGAACACTGCCCGGTTCTGCACCAACCCCATAATTGTTGTTATGCTTGAGCCCATTGTTGCAGCCACTGTGTCAATCCATCTGGTTGAGGGTCTTCCACTTTTTCGCTGACCCTGTACTTTACCTAAGCATGATGTCCTTCTCCAGGAACTGGTCCCTCCTGATAACATGTCCTTGCTTCTAAAGAGCATTCTGGTTGTACTTCTTCCAAGACAGAGTTTTTTTGTTCCTTTAGCAATCCATGGTATAGCCAATATTCTTTGCCAACACCACAATGCAAAGGCATCAATTCTTCTTCCGTCATCCTTATTCATTGTCCAGCTTTTGCATGCATATGAGGCAATGGAAAACACCATGGTTTGTGTCATGCGCACCTTAGGATTCAAGATGACATCTTTGTTTTTTAACACTTGAAAGAGGTCTTTTGCAGCAGGTTTGCCCACTGCAATGCATCTTTTAATTTCTTGACTACTGCTTCCACGGGTGTTGTATAGTCACCCATTATGGTGCTAAAAAAAGGTATTTGCAATGAAGAAGTCCTTGGTCTTACAAAATTCTATCATGTGATCTCCAGCATTGTTTCTATCACCAAGGCCATATTTTCCAACTACCAATCCTTCTTCTTTGTTTCCTACTTTCCCATTCCAATCACCAGTAATTATCAATGTATCTTGATTGCATGTCTGGTCAAATTCAGACTACAGAAGTTGTTAAATATCTTCAATTTCCTCATCTTTAGCATTAGCGGTTGGTGTGTAAATTTGAGTAATAGTCATATTAACTGGTCTTCCTTGTAGCAGTATGGATATTATCCTATCACTGACAGCTTTGTACTTCAAGATCGATCCTGAAGTACAAAGCTGTCAGTGATAGGATAATATCCGTACTGCAACAATCTAGAAAAGTTCTTTTTGACAGTGAATGCTATGCCATTCCTCTTCAATTTGTCATTCCCGGCATAGCAGATCATGTGATCACCTGATTCAAAATGGCCAATACCAAAGCATTTCAGCTCACTAATCCCTAAAATATTGATGTTTATGCATTCCATTTCATTTTTCACAATTTCCAATTTTCCTAGATTCATACTTAATCTGGTAGGAAAGAAGTCAAAGTATCTCTATTTGCAGATGATATGATCTTTTATACACAGAAAACCCCAAAGAATGCACAAGGAAACTACTGGAACTAATAGAAGATTTCAGCAAAGTTTCAGGATACAAGATAAACATACAAAAACCAGTTGGATTCCTTTACACCAACAAACAGAACCTCGAAGAAGAAATCACCAAATCAATACCATTTACAATAGCCCTCAAGAAGATAAAATACTTAGGAATAAATCTAACCAGAGACGTGAAAGACCTATACAATGGAAACTACAAGACACTACTGCAAGAAACCAAAAGAGACCTACATAAGTAGAAAAATATACCTTTCTCATGGATAGGAAGACACAACATTTTGGAAATGTCAATTCTACCCAAAGTGATCTACAGATACAATGCAATACCGACCCAAATTCCAGTGGTATTTTTTAATGAGATGAAAAAACAAATCATCAACCTCATATGGAAAGGGAAGGGGCCCCAGAAAAGTAAAGCATTGCTCAAGAAGAAGAACAAAGTGAGAGACCACACACTACCTGATTTTAGAACCTATTATACCGCCACAGTACTCAAAACAGCCCGGTACTGGTACAACAACAGATACATAGACCAATGGAACAGAATTGAGAATCCAGATGTAAATTCATCCACCTATGAGCAGCTGATATTTGACAAAGGCC
>NW_004444015.1:5670362-5686567 GCF_000243295.1 Trichechus manatus latirostris
AACACTTATACACTGTTGGTGGGAATGTAAAATGGCACAACTACTATGGAAATCAATTTGGCGCTTCCTTAAAAAGCTAGAAATAGAAGTACCATACAATCCAGCAATTGGAATATATCCTAGAGCCATCACGCGAATACATACATGCACACCCATGTTCACTGCAGCACTGTTCATGATAGTGAAATAATGGAATCAACCTAGGTGCCCATCAACAGACGAATAGATAAACAAATTATGGTATATTCACACAATGGAATACTACGCAACCATAAAGAACAATGATGAATCCATGAAACATAACATGGAGGAATCTGAAGGGCATTATACTGAGTGAATTTAGTCAGTCACGAAAGTACAAATATTGTATAAGACCACTATTATAAGAACTCAAGAAAAGTTTAAACACAGAAGAAAACATTCTTTGATGGTTAAGAGGGTGGGGAGGGAGGGGGAGGGTTATTCACTAACAAGATAGTAGACAAGAATTATCTTAGATGAAAGGAAGGACAGCACACACTACAGGGGAAGTCAGCACAATGGGACTGAACCAAAGCTAAGAAGTTTCCTGAATACAATCAAACACTTCGAGGGACAGAGTAGCAGGGGCAGGGGTCTGGGGACCATGCTTTCAGGGGACATCTAGGTAAATTGGCATAACAAAGCTTATTAAGAAAATGTTCTGCATTCTACTCTGGTGAGTGGCGTCTGGGGTCTTAAAAGCTTGCAAGTGGCCACCTAAGATGCATCAATTGGTCCCAACCACCTGGAGTAAATGAGAACGAAGAACACTAAAGACACAAGGAAAGTATTAGCCCAAGAGACAGAAAGGGCCGCATAAACCAGAGACTTCATCAGCCTGAGACCAGAAGAACTAGATGGTGCCCGACTACTACTAATGACCATCCTGACTGGGAACACGATAGAGAATCCCTGATGGAGATAGAGAAAGGTGGGGTGCAGAACTCAAATTCTAGTAAGAAGACCAGACGCAATGGTCTGACTGAGACTGGAGGAACCCCAGAAAGCATGGCCCCTGGACTCTCTGTCAACCCAGAACTAAAACAATTCCCAAGGGCAACTCTTCAGACTAAGATTGGACTGGACTGTGGGACATAAAATGATACTCATGAAGAGTGTGCTTCTTAGCTCAAGTAGGTACATGAGACTAAATGGGCAGCTCCTGTCCAAAGGTGAGATGAGAAGGCAGAGAGGGTTAGGAGCTGGTTGAATGGACACGGGAAATCAGGGTGGAAAGGAAGAGTGTGCTGTCACAGTGTGGGGAGAGGAATTAGGGTCACATAACAACGTATGCATAAATTTTTGTATGAGAGACTAACTTGAATTGTAAACTTTCACTAAAACTACAACAATAAAATTTTGTTAATTAAAAAAAATTGCTTTATAAACAGTTTTTGCAAGAATAGATAACAATTATTACTGAGATACCTGAAGATAGTGTTGGAATTTCTACTCAAAACAAAATTATTCTGCATCTTTACAATGGGAGACAGCATTGCATAAATAGAAGAGCATAGGGCAGAGGCAAGTCTGAGTTCACAACCAGCTCCAATATTAGCTAGAACTTGGTCTTGGGCAAAAATGAGAATTCATTTCAATGACCTTCCTGTTCTTGGGAAGATTAATATTATCTATCACCCAAAGTCATTTCAAGTATTAAATTATATAATTCATGTAAATCTCAACACAATACCTGACATGCTCCTAGTTTATAGTTATTTTCTCCCAGTACTTTGATAATACTGTCCCACTGTAATTCTGACATCTATTACTGCTTTTAAAAATTCTCGTATAAGTCAATTTTAGATCCTTAGTAAGTCATCTGTCTTTTCATTTCTGGCTGCTTTTAAGCTACTCCCTTTGACTTTTATGTTTTGTTATCTCACAGATATATGTCTAGGTGTAAATTGCTTTATATTAGCTCTATTGGGTATCCTCTGTGCTTATTGATTCTTTGGATCTACGTCTTTCGTCAGTTCTAGAAAACTCTAAACCATTATTTATATTACTTATCTGCTACTCTTGCTAGTTTTTTCCTGTTACTCTAATTGACATATATTAGACAGTCTAGCCTTCATATTACTTACCTGACGTATTTTAATTTCTATGTCTTTCTGTGCTGCATTCTATGTCATTTCTTCAAAACTAACTTCCAAAAGAGTAACTCTCTCTTTTTCTGTGTCTAGTCTGCTATTTAATCCATTTACAGGTCATTTTTGTTTCTGCAATTATATAGTTTTTATGTCTATAATTTTAATTTCATTCCTTTTCAAACACTCATGCTCATTTCTGATAGTCTCTCATTGCTTTCTCACTTTTGTGGTTGTTTCATTTCCTTTAATATTTATTCAAAGTTATTTTACAGTCTGTATCAGATAATTCTAATATATAAATTTCATAGAGTTCAAATCTGGTGTTAGCATCACTGTGCTCACTCATGTTTTATTTTCTTGTGGTTGGACAATCTTCGATTGTGTGTTTATATTTAGCAGATCTTAATATGTGGGAACCCCAAGGAATAAATTAGAAATGCTTTCCTCCACATGGGGATTTGTTTTTGTTTCTACTTGGGGCCCACAGATGTTACTGATTTGGGACCACATTAGCCCCTGAGAAGTTCCCATTACATTGTAGGACTTTGAGGTTCAACTCTGTCATCTTTACACCGACCCAAGGCTTAGTTTCCCCATGTGTTGCTAATATCAGCATTCTAATTGAAGGCAACCTTCCTTCTGGTATGTACTGGTTGCTCAGGCCTCCACATACTGAGCTCAGATCATGTTTTTTTTTGTGGGTAAAGGACGTAGGACAACCTCTTCATTTAAGAAGTACAATGTATCATGAAGACAATTTTATATAGAATTAGTTGCTTTGAAGTGGCAGGGACCTTCAGAAAATACGTTCTGCCATACTTGAAGCAGAAGGCTACTGAATTGCATATAATTTTTACTGGAGTATATAATAGTTGGTCTTGTTTTATATTTTCAATTGCTTTTTACATGTATATTTGCTTCTCTCAATAGTTTTTGAGCTTACTTAGAGTAGGGACCATGTAGTCTACTTCAATTGCATTCCCATAGCACCTGTAATAGACTAGGTCTTCAATAAAAACCTGTTCAATATATATGGAAAAGTTCCATGCTCTTTAATTCATCTGAACAGAATATATGGTGAAAACTATGAATGGGAATTGTCTTGAGATGCTCTGAAAAGTAAAAGATAAGAACACTTAGATGTGAACTTATATATCTGTTTATAAAAACAGAATATAAAATTTCCCTTTTTTGAAAATTCTGAGTCGCTAGCGTTTTGTGTCTTTTTTTCCCTCACACTTGTACTTCTCTGCCTTTGTTCCAGATCCCCAGACATAAAGAAGATCAAAAGCATCAATACTGTCTTATTCCATACCCTAGAAAATAAAACAGGTAAAGAAAGACACATGAAATACTAACTTCTTTTAAATGTGAAATTTAAACGTCTGTATTTAGTAAGACTGTATCATATTTATTAAAATGCTGTCACACATAATGGGACCTTATTGGGGGTAAAGAACAATTCTACCATGAGGATTATTTGATGATATAAAAAATTAAAATTATAAGAAAAAAAGTTCTGAAATAAAAGTGTTAATTAAAAGATCAAATAGAAATGAATAGTCAATGCTTAATTATTAAAGACCAGTAATTTAGATTGTGTGCTTCCTCTTCCTCTGTGGCTGTCTTTTGCCACTTAGAGATCAAAAGACCTTCATTAGAGGGTTGGAAGGTAAGATTAAATAAGCAGAAAGTCTGCTCTACCCATTCAGAGAAATTTTAATACTCCTGATAAAGGATAGACAGAGAAGATACTGAAACTTAAGTTTCAAAGGAGGTTTGTAAATCATGTATGTTCCTTTTGTTCCTTGACCTTATTTACATTAATAACTCAAAATTAGTAGTATATATAGTTATTCAGTACTTTCATTTGTCCTGATCCATATATGTTATGCCTGAGGGTCAAAAATACAGCAGAGACAGACTGCTGGCCAGATTGTTCCCACGTATTCACCTCTTCTGGTCAAAACTCTGAAACGAATCTCTATTTTCCAACTAGAAATTCAAATATTGCCTAAATGGTTCTGAACTGTCAACAGGCCCTGCCCAAAGAATAAAAAGGATTGGCAGTAACATAAAGTATATAATTATTGGGTTCGGCCCAAAACCTTTCTCACATATCCTCTACAGCAACTGAAATTGGTAAAATGATGCTTGAAAGAGGACAGCCCTCATCCAGTAGGAAGTGACTATCATTGACATAGACAAAGCAAGTAATCTGTTTGATTGGTTAGCTGTCATATTGGAAAGCAGACAACAGAGTCTAACCAGGAATTTTGTGGAAGCAGATACAGTGACTATGTGGAGTCTTAAGCGTAAGAGCATAAAGATGTACTTAGTTCAGGAGGGGGTGTTTTCAAAGACATACTTCCTCTGCTTCCCCTGCTGTCCTTTCTCTTGGCCAGTCTCTGTCAGTGTGCTGCAAGAGACTTCCTCAAATTATAGCACCAGCACAATGAGTACAGTGGTTAAAATTACCAACCACTAAATCATTCATTATTTAGAATACCTACAGAATTCATTTCTGTACTCATTTTTTTTATTCCTTAAAAAAACATATTTTGTAAGAGTTGAGGAATGATGCTGCTATGCTCTATCACCACTTAAATTTGGTTGTTGCTATGATTTCAGCACAGTCCTGAGCACATCATGAGAGAGACAAAGCAAAGTGACAATGTCCTCAGGCAGATGAGAGGAGGTACAATATATATTTGAATAGCTTGGCTTAGAAGTTAGATGGAGTTGGATTTCAATACTGGCTCTGCTTCTTACTAGTTATATGATTTCTTACATCATACTTAGTTTCTGAGTACCAAACCCAAACGCACTGCCATCAAGTCAATTCTAACTCATAGCGACCTATGTGTTACAGAGTAGAACTATTCCATAGGGGGTTTCGTGGCTGTAATCTTAACAGAAGCAGTTTGCCAGGCCTTTCTTCCACGGCACCACTGGGTAGATTCAAATCACCAACCAAAGGTTAGTAGCCAGACACAAACTGTTTGTATCAACCAAGGTCCTTTTACTCTCTGAATGTGTTTCCTTAATTGGACATGGGGGTGAGGTGGGGCGGGTACTAATAAAAGCATTTACATCATAGGGTTTTTAAGTGGTTTAAATAAGAAAATCAATGTAAAGCATTCTGCACAGTACCTGACACATAGTAAGTGTCCAACGAAGGTTAGATATGAATATTTTTAATATTACTACCAATATTATATAATTGAATTTTTATCATTGTCTACAATATATTACCCCAACGCATCTGTCATTTTGTCATACTGTGGTGGCTTGCTTGTTGCTGTGATGCTGGTAGCTATACCACCGCTATTCAAATAACAGCAGGGTCACTCATGGTGGACAGGTTTCAGCAGAGCTACCAGACTAAGACAGACTAGGAGGAAGGACCTGGCAGTCTGTTTCTGAAAGAAAAAAAAAATCAGCCAGTGAAAACCGTATGAATAGCAGCAGTACATTGTCTGATATACTGTCAGAAGATGAGCCCCTCAGGTTGGAAGGTACTCAAAAGACAACTGCAGAAGAGCCACCTCCTCAAAGTTGAGTCAACCTTAATGACGTGGAGGGAATCAAGCTTTCAGGATCTTAATTTACTGATGTGGCACGACACAAACTGAGAAGAAACAGCTGCAAACATCCATTCATATTTTGGATCACGGAACATACAAAGTACTAATCTAGGAAAATTGGAGATTGTCAAAAATGAAATGGAATGCATAAACATCGATATCCTAGGCATTAGTAAGCTGAAATGGACTGGTATTTGTCATTCTGAGTCAGAAAATCATATGGTTTACTATGCTGGGAATGAAAAATTGAAGAGGAATGGCATTGCATTCATAGTAAAAAAGAACATTTCAAGATTTATCCTAAAGTACAATGCTATCAGTGATAGGATAATATCCATACGCCTACAAGGAAGGCCAGTTAATATGACTATTATTCAAATTTACACACCAACCACTGAGGCCAAAGATGAAGAAATTGAAGATTTTTACCAATTTCCGCAGTCTGAAATTGATCAAACGTGTAATCAGGATGCATTGATAATTACTGGTGATTGGAATGCAAAAGTTGGAAATAAAGGAGAAGGATCAGTAGTTGGAAAATATGACCTTGGTGATAGAAATGATGCTGGAGATTGCATGTTAGAATTTTGCAAGACCAACGACTTCTTCATTGCAAATACCTTTTTTCAACAACATAAACTGTTACTCTACGCATGACCTTCACCGGATGGAATACACAGGAATCGAATCGACTGCATCTTTCGAAAGAGACAATGGAAAAACTCAATATCATCAGTCAGAACAAGGCCAGAGGCTGACTGCAGAAGAGATAATCAATTGCTCATATGCAAGTTCAAATTGAAGCTGAAGAAAATTAAAATAAGTCCAAGAGAGCCAAAGTATGAGCTTGAGTAGATCCCACCTGAATTGAGAGACCATCTCAAGAATAGATTTTACGCATTGTACACTAATGACCTAAGACCAGACGAGCTGTGGAATGACAACAAAGGCATCATACATGAAGAAAGCAAGAGGTCATTAAAACGACAGAAAAGTAAGAAAACACTAAAATGGATGTCAGAAGAAACTCTGAATCTTACTCTTGAATGTCAAGTAGCTAAAGCGAATAGAAGAAATGATGAAGTATAAAAGCTGAACAGAAGATTTCAAAGGGCGGCTTGAGGAGACAAAGTAAAGTATTATGATGACATGTGCAAAGACCTGGAGTTAGACAACCAAAAGGGAAGAACATGCTCAGCATTCCTCAAGCTGGAAGAACTGAAGGAAAAATTCAAGCTTTGAGTTGCAATAGTGAAGGATTCTATGGCCAAAATACTGAACGACACAGGAAGCATCAAAAGAAGATGAAAGGAATAAACTGAGTCACTGTATCAAAAAGAATTGGTTGATGTTCAACAATTTCAGGAGGCAGCATATGATCAAGAACTGATGGTACTGAAGGAAGAAGACATTGGCAAAAAACAAGGCTCCAGGAATTGATGGAATACCAATTAAGAAGTTTCAACAAACGGATGCAGCACTCGAAGTGCTCACTCTTCTATTCCAAGAAATTTGGAAGACAGCTACCAGGCCAACCGACTGGAAGAGATACGAGTTTATGCCTATTTCAAAGAAAGGTGATCCAACCAAATGTGGAAATTGTCAAACAATATCAACATTACATGCAAGTTAAATTTTGCTGAAGATCACTGAAAAGCTGTTGCAGTAGTACATCAACAAGGAACTGCCAGAAATTCAAGCCAGATTCAGAAAAGGACATGGAACCAGGGATATCATTGCTGATGTCTGATGAATCCTGGCTGAAATCAGAGACCACCAGAAAGCTGTTTACTTGTGTTTTATTGACTATACAGAGACATTCGACTGTGTGGATCATAACAAATTGTGGATATCATTGCGAAGAATGGTAAACCCAGACAGAAGAGTTAATTGTGCTCATGAGGAACCTGTACTTAGACCAAGAGGCAGTCGTTTGAATAGAACAAGGGGATACTGTGTGGACTAAAATCAGGAAACGTGTGTGTCAGGGTTGTATCCTTTCACCATACTTATTCAATCTGCATGTTGAGCAAATAATCAGAGAAGCTGGACAATATGAAGAAGAATGCAGCATGATGATTGGAGGAAGACTCATTAACAACCTTCAATATGCAGATGACACAACCTTGCTTGCAGAAAGTGAAGAAGACTTGAAGCACTTACTGATGAAGATCAAGGACCACAGCCTTCCGTATGGATTACACCTCAACGTAAAGAAAACAAAAATCCTTACAACTGGACCAATAAGCAACATCATGATAAACGGAGAAAAGGCTGAAGTTGTCAAGGATTTCATTTTGCTTGGATTCACAATCAGTGCCCATGGAAGCAGCAGTCAAGGAATCAAAGGATGTAATGCATTGGGCAAATCTGCTGCAAAAGACCTCTTTAAAGTGTTAAAAAGCAAAGATGTCACCTTGAAGACTAAGGTGCGCCTGAACCAAGCCAAGGTGTTTTCAATCACCTCAAATGCATGCCAAAGCTCGACAATGTATCTGGAAGTCCGAAGAACTGATGCCTTTGAATTATGATGTTGGTGAAGAATTTTGAATATACCATGGACTACCAGAAGAACAAACAAATCTGTCTTGGAAGAAGTACAGCCAGAATGCTCCTTAGAAGCAAGGATGGTGAGACTACGTCTTACATACTTTGGACATGTTGTCAGGAGGGATCAGTCCCTGGAGAAGGACATCACACTTGGCAAAGTAGAGGGTCAGTGAAAAAGAGGAAGACCCTCAATGAGAAGGATTGACACAGTGCCTGCAACAATGGGCTAAAGGATAACAATGATCATGAAGATGGCACAGGAGTGGGCAGTGTTTTGTTCTATTGTATAGGGTCACTATGAGTTGGAACCAACTCAATGGCACCTAACAATAACAGCAACACAATGCATTAAGCATCAATTACTAGGCACTGTATATATATTATTTTTAATCTATATTATTGTCTTTATTTCACAGATAAGAAAACTGAGGCTCAGACATTTTAGGTGAATTACCTGAAGACACGTAGCCAATAAATGAGGGATCGAGCACTGAATAGAAGGCTGTTTAACTTCAAAGTCTGTGCTTCTTTTTTTCCATTGTATACACTGACTCTTAAATTAACATTGCTCAAGATTGTGGTTAAGATCCCAGTAGGGTAGAAGAGAGTACCTCTGGGAATTGGTTAACTTATCCTCAAAACCGAAATAGCAGAGTATCCAAGATGTTGATACCAGGCCTTACTGACCACCTGTTATGATGGGTCAAAGTGCCACAGTCTCCTCCTCCACCACAGTCAGCATAATTGTATGGTTCTATAGAGTTTGTTCCTCGGAACTCACAAAAAAACCCTAACAAACCTATTTGCTGTGGCTTGAAAAAATAGAGTATACTTGTTCAATCTGAATTGAGGTGCACTTGTTAAGTGTATGATCGAAATGTTTTCAAGCTTAAGGCACGTTAACGTGTCACATTGATTGAATTCCCATTCTGAAATAAGTTCAGCTAAAACACTGGTAAAGCGTAATAGAGAAAAGTGAAAGGTACTGGTGCTGAAAACAAGTGGAGCAGTGAACATATGTAGAAAGTGACATAACAGTGGAAGAATATGTAGCTGCTGGAGAACTGTGGCAGTCTGAGCCTGCAAAATCCTTTTATTAGCTGCCATCGCAGGATCCAGCAGGGTAATTAGGGCTTTGAGCTGCATAACACAGGGTAATAGAAGGGGCTAAGAAGAACTTCAGCATGGCACAATAGCATGTGCCAGTCACAGAAAGGCTGTGCATTCAGTTTGAAAAATCAATGTAAGGAAAAAAATGCTATTAGTGCCTGTGATGGTTGGAGGGCTGACTTCAAGGTGATGGGTGAAGCTGAATCTAGTTTCTTTGAACCAAGAACAGGCTCACAAAACTTTAGTTTCAAAAAAACCATTTCAGGGCAGCCCTGATTTTCAGATCTACAAAATTTCAAAGGGACTCTGAATTGCATAGACAGTCATTTTTTAGATACGCAGTTCTTTCCCCAGTGGGACTCCATGGATGCTCTGGTTTAGCCTCCTGAACAATGTGCTAGTACCAGGCTATGTACAAACTATACAAAGGAAAGGAAAGACTTACCAACAATCCCTGTAAAATGATCAATACAAATAAGACTATAAGATTTTCTTTATCTTTGTATCTTCTCAGCAGGCATTTATTAATTCATGGATAGACCCAATAAGCAATGTGTGAGAGATAGCAAGAACCCTGATACATAGTGAAGAAACTGAGGAAAAGTAAATTATTTTGCAGAAGTAAAAATGGTAAAACACAAAAATAATAGATGCTTTGGCATAAGTCTAACGGTAATGGTCAATAGTTCAACTATTGAAATTAAGTTACTTAAACTCTCTGACTCTCAGGTTTCTCATCTAAACAACTTGAGTAGTTGTGAGAATCAAATTTATAAAAATATATGAAAGTGGACTTCTGTTTTTGCTTCTCTATTTTTCCTGCTAAGTACAACTAAAAGCCCTGGACATTACATATAAAACAAACATAGGAAGACTTTGAAAGGTAGAGATCAGAAGTCAGACTAGCTAGGGGGCTTGGGACCCAAAGAACAACACAGTAGTGAATTCATTGAGTTTCTTTTTTCCTTGCATCATATATCCCAGACTTGGAGCTGCCCATGTGTGCAGACACAAAGACCCTGCTCTCTCTAGCTGAAGGACCAGGAAAGGGGCAGCCTAATAAGAGAGAAAGCTTTTATAAATGAACTGTTCAAGTGTTCTACGCTCACCAGACTAAGAGGTGCCCCAACACGCCAATATGGGTGGCGGCAGAGAAAGCTGAAGAAGGAGCCAGGATTTTCACCCCTGCCAGGTGGTGATGAACCCTAGCCTCTGTGTTGTCAGCGGAGACCAGGTGGAGAGCATGGACTTACTCCCCCACCTGGCAGTAACAAGGCAGCCCACGACTCCTCATTTGGGTGTTGCCAGAGGAACCCTAGTGGAGAGTCAAAAAGTGTACCATCACTCAGAGGTAATGACATTAGCAGCAATGAATAAGCACAATATTAAGTATTTGAAACATGGTGACAAATTACAGAGAGCGACAGAAGATTAAAGGAACTGGTTTAGCTTATAACACTCCCTACCCACCTTCCAAACTCTCAGGCCCCCAAAAGACTTTTATGGAAAAAATGAAGAGGACCAATTCTTGGAAAAAAAAAAAAAAGACTCACTGATATTTAACAGGAATTAATATACCACATACACCATCCAGGGAGCCTTGGTGGTACAGAGGTTAAGTGCTTGGCTGCTAACCAAAAGGTCAGCAGTTAAAACCCACTAGCTGCTCTGTGGGAGAAAGATGTGGCCTCTGCTTCCATAAAGATTTATAGCCTTGGAAACCCTATGGGGCAGTTCTACTCTGTCCGATAGGGTCGTTATGAGTCGGCATCAACTCAATAGCAGTGGGCTAAGTTTGGTTTGGTATAAAACATCCAGCTACATAATCTCTTCACGAAATGTTATTTGCAGACAAAAATATAGTAAAGGTGAATATCACATAGTATAGTATTCAAGTGTGTTTTTCATAGCACATCTAGCAACAACACTGATGAAAATACGGTTACGGTTTTTAATCCCATTTCATATAGATGATTACCTAATTATCACCCCCAAAGTCTTTGTAACTTTTAATTTAGCTTTATGAATTTTTTAAGAGACAGCTGAAAGAAACCACTTAGCAAGAATACTAATAACGAAAAAAAAAAAACTGTCATGAATAAAATAAAAAGAATGAAAGGACTTTACTTTTTAGTATATTGTAAATCAGTGACAGAAAATTGACACAAAACTGTGTTTTTCAACTTTTTCTTCAGATTGATGTTATAGGAAAAATGTTTTAAGTCATGAATGACAAAAATAGAATTTCCAATTAATAAATATCTCCAATTAAACTGGGTATGGGGTGTATGTGTGTGGTGTGTGTGTTTGTGTGTGTGTGTGTGTCAAACTATAGGGAAAAGTTTAATTAAGGAAGAAACAGTTCTTGGCAGGTAAAAAAGGATAAACACACATTTTCTTACCTATCATGCACTGGTGTGGGTGTGAATATTACAGAACAAGGTATATGAATGTGTAGCTCTGAATCTTGGGAAGAGTCTCTATATGTATTTAACTCTCCTGATAATTGGCAAAATTGTACCTTGAATTGCAATAAACCCTAAGTATCTGTTCAAGGAGCCCTGGTGGTGCTACAGTTAAGTACTGGGCTGCTTACCAAAAGGCTCACGGTTCAAATCCCAGGAGCTCTGTGGGAGAAAGACCTGGTGATCTGCTCCCATAAAGATTATGGCCTAAAAAACTATGTGGCAGTTCTACTCTGTCACATGGGGTCGCTATGAGTTAAAATTGTCTCGATGGCACCCAACAACAACAAGAACATCTGTTCACACCTACAGTATCATCAGTCGGGTGCTGTTGTTCCTCCAAGAAGTTCTTAGTTTTTAAATTAACTCTTATATAGCTTGATCTACCAAACCCTGATCAACAAGAGTACAAGAGCCCAGGGGAGTGGTCCTGCCTTGGATACACAGTCAAAAAATTAGCTTTTGCAAAGATCAGTATTTGATAGTTAAGATCAAGGGGGAAAATTCTTGCTGAGATGAAATACTTTAAACACCTATTGACATTCAAAACTAGTTTGCTTTCAGAACTTTCATGACAAAATGAGTCCAACAACTAAACAGGGGAATGACAGATTCCATTGCCGTAAAGGAATGAGGTTTGGCAAAGGGAGAAGCAAACACATATCCTGACCAACACCAATAGTGGCATAAATTGCTTAAATATGTTGGGCATGCTCAGGAAGGCAGCTTCCAAGAGATGATGGCTAAGCTCTCAGGCAAGTTCCTGGCTTCCATATGTATTAGCAAAGTGGTTCCATTTAAGGTACCTAGTGTTAACAAACAATGTGCCTATCTTATAATAACCTCCTGAATTACCCAACACATATGCATGTGCATGCACACACACACACACACACACACACACACACATTATTTCCCTTACTCCCACTAATTAACATCTTTTCACTTCTTCCTCCTAATGCCCTCTCACCCTATTATGGAAAGTATTATTTATAAGTAACTGTAGAATACTCATTGTTGTTAGCTGCCATTGAGTTGGCCCTCAACTCATGAAGACCCTATGAACAACAGAATTAAACGCTGCCCGGTCCTGTGCCATTCCCATCATCTGTTGTAGGTGGGACCTTTGTGAGCCATATTGTTTTCATTGGCTGATTTTTGGAAGTAGATTGCTAGGCCTTTCTTCCTACTCTTAGTCTGGAAGTTCCACTGAAACCTGTCTAGCATCATAGCAACACACAAGCTTCCACTGATAGACGGGTAGTGTCTGCACATGAAGTGCATTGGCTGGGAATGAACCTGGGTCTTCTGCATGGAAGGCGAGAATTCTACCACTGAACTACTAATGTCCGTAGAACACTTATTAGGATAGATATAACATGTAGCTCATATTAGTTCCTGAGCAACTATGAGGTGTCAGGATAGGTGCTGGAGACACAGAAATAAGTTATATCAGAAAAGGGCCCAAGAATAAGATTTGAAATCCTCTGTTCCAGCTGCTATCATGGGTACCAAAGTAAGGTACTCTGCTGCAATTCTTTAGGAAAATGCAATCGTCAGCATTACGCTCACTCATAGTGCCTTCATGTCCTAGTTCAGAGGTTATTAAAGTGCTGTGCCCAAACCATCAGCATCCGATTCATCTAGAAACTTGGGAGACATACAAACTTTTGCCCCCACCCCAGACTCACTGAATGAGAAACTCGGGAGGTAGGGTACAACAATCTGTATTTAATCAAGTCCTCCTGGTGATTCTGAAGCGTACTCAAGTTTGTTTGAGAATCACTATCTTATTTTATAGTCTAGGTCCAAATGGTTATACCTCATCTCTTGTAGTTCTCACTCACAGTCGTTTCCCAGGGCACCAACAGGTGCAGGGATGGATTACCCAATAAGCAAAGTACACACAGGCTTATTTGTGCTTACTTACTAATCTGTAGTGCACAATTTCACCTGTTTTTCACCACATCTTTGACGTGAAATTATTCATTACAGATTAGTTGTTGTTAGGTACCGTCCAGTCGGTTCCGAATCATAGCGACCCTATGTACAACAGAATGAAACACTGCCCGGTCCTGTGCCATCCTCACAATCCTTGTTATGCTTGAGCCCATTGTTGTAGCCACTGTGTCAATTCATCTCATCGAGGGTCCTCCTCTTTTTCGCTGACCCTCTAGTTTACCAAGCATGACGTCCTTCTCCAGAGACTGGTCCTTCCTGATAACAGATTAGTAAGTAAACACAATTAAGCCCATGCGTACCTTGCTGGTTAATCTACCCCTGGGTCCCAATGGTGCTGAGGCTGACCAGTTCCAGGTCTAGCTTCCTTAAGGATGGAATAAGATCAAGTGGTTACAACCTTCCCAGCTGAGTCCAGGCCCAACTTATCCACCACTTGAATGCAGCCACATGAGTGAGCCCAGGTGGGACAAGCAGAAGAAATGCCCCGGCACAAGATATAATAACGTGTGTGTGTGTGTATGTGTGTGTGTTTTCATCACTAAGTTTGGAGGTGGTTTTCAACTTAGCAATAATTAAAACATGGAGCCTGAACAATATTCTAACGAATATGAGGGAACCATTGAAAGCTTTTTAAGAAGGTGAGCGTAGGATAAAATCTGTATTTTTAAAAGACCATTGTCTTAGTCCCCTAGTGCTGCTACAACAGAAATACCACAAGTGGATGGCTTTAACAAACAGAAGTTTATTTCCTCACAGTCAAAGTAGGCTAAAAGTCCAAACTCAGGGCGTCAGCTCCAGGGGAAGGCTTTTTCTCTCTGTCGGCCTTCTTCTCTTCGGTGTTCCCCTGGACTAGGAGCTTCTCGGCGCAGGGACCCCGGTCCAAAGGATGCGCTCTGCTCCCGGCACTGCTTTCTTGATGGTATGAGGTCCCCCTGTCTCTCTGCTCACTTCTGTCTTTTATATCTCAAGAGATTGCCTCGGGACACAATCCAGTCTTATAGACCAGGTCCTGCCTTACTAACACAACTGCCACCCATCCTCCCTCATTAACATCATAGAGGCAGGTTTACAACATACAGGAAAATCACACAGTACCAGCAATCATGGCCTAGCCAAATTGATACACACATTTTTTGGGGGACATAATTCAATCCATGACAACCATTCTAGCTACAATGTAGAGAAGTAGTCTAGGGCAAATCAGGCAGAGAAATTAGCAAATTCATGCAAGAAATATTAGGTCCTGAACTAGAGCTACTGATGTCATTTACTTTTGATTCTACTACATAAGAAGGTGCTGTTATAACCCAAAATAATTGTAAAGTTATTGGATGTGTCCATAATTTTTCAAGAAGCGGGAAGGAACATGTTCAGCCCATTTAATAAACTGGTTGCATCTTTCCTCTGTTTAGGCCACCTAGGTACCAATATGGAGCCCTGGTGGTGCTGTGGTTAAGAGCTATGGCTGTTCACCAAAGGTTAGCAGTTTGAATCCACCAGCTGCTCCTTGGAAACCCTATGGCGCAGTTCTACACTGTCCTATAGGGTGGCTATAAGTTGGAATCAAGTCGACAGCAATGGGTTTGTTTTTTTTTTTTTTTTAGGTAATTAGGGGAATGGACACGATGGCAACAGGTTTGCTTTTTGGTTTATATGTACAGGTGTTACTATGATGTAGTGGTGGCACAGTGGTTAAGAACTCAGGCTGCTAACCAAAAAGTCAGCAGCAGTTCCAATCCACCAGCCACTCCTCGTTAACCCTATAGGACTGTTCTACTCTGTCCTATAGGGTTGCTATGAGTCGGAATCCACTTGAGGGCAACGGGTTTGGTTCTTCTTCTTTTTTTTTTTTTTTCAATGTAGTGTGTTACCTACACATTTATATCTTTAAAGGCAAGGTAGTGAGCACTCTTGTTGGCAGAACTGTCTCACAATCAGAGAAAGGAAATTGGTTTTTTCCCCAGTATAGCCTATAGATTTGTGTTACCTCATTAACATACTCTATATGAAATTTTTTTTGGTTACGTTTGTAACTATAGTTAGTTACTGTGTTTATCTGTTAAAATTAAATAACTGAAATCAGGACAAATATTATATGATCCCACTTATATGAAACACCTAGAATAGACAAGTATATATACACCGAAGTTTATTAGTAGTTACCAGGGGTGGGTGACACGGAGGGGGCAAAGGGGGATTCAATGCTTAGGGGACACTGAGCTTCTGTTAAGGGTGATGATATAATTTGTGAGTAGATGAGGGTGATGTTTGAACAACATGATAAACGTAATTAATGTCACAGAACCGTACATTTGAAGATTGCTTAAATGTCAAATGTTTTGTTACATATATATTTACCACAATAAAAGTATATATATACATATATATAAATTATGTTATGTAATAATTATATATAT